>NW_021849727.1:83411-109655 GCF_003651465.1 Formica exsecta | reverse complement strand
TTTTTTTTTGTGAACGAAACAAACGAAACATAAGAATTGCTTTGAAATAAAATATATAGTAAAGTATATTCCTTCTTACCTCTTCTTCGATCCAAACTATCTTGATGAATGTTATACAAACACAATATACAATATATATATATTTAACCATTTTGATTTTTTTTTTTTGTAAATATACAGAACGAAACATAAGAATTGCTTTGAAATAAAATATATAGTAAAGTATATTCCTTCTTACCTCTTCTTCGATCCAAACTATCTTGTTATCATTGATGAATGAAGAATCAGGGTTGAAAATGATAATAGTTTTATAGCTCCCAATATAAACAAAGACTTTTTTGATACTGAAAGTCACGATGTCTCCTCTTTCAACCTTCACTTTTAATTTATGTTGACCGCTGATGAATAATAACATTGTAACTCGAGCAATCTGCGAGCTCTTAGAGCTATTTATACAAGTCTGATCGAAAATCTTAACAAAGTACATCGCGATCGAATTCTGTGAAGCACGTATCCAAGCGCAATGGCGTGAGCAACGAGGAGGTGCAGTCGTAGTTTTTAAACTATTTTGTTAACAACAATTTGCGACACAGACATCTATACTTTGTGCTAAATCGTTACAGCCACGTTTATTAACGAGTAAAGGAATATATTTAATATCTTGTCAAACTAGCAAGCTGTCGAATGTCAGAAATAAAGCCAATAATGAAAAACATATCAAATAAAATATATATTAATTAAAAAATACTAAAAGCAATGTGACATGTAGAAGATTGCAACTTTAACGATTTAAACAAATTAACAAAACAATTAATCAAACATTAACAGAACAAATTAATCTTCAAGATGCCACAGAATTTACAAAAGGGAAGACTGTTTCATCTGAACATATTGTACACTGTATATATATATATATATATGCCAACCGCTTCATGTTCGTCAATTACGTTAACGCTGTTAGCGATTTAGTGTAAAATGTCTGTGATTTGCACAGGAAAATATGCATCTGCCGCATTGTTCGCGCATACACTGCACTCGAACACATACTTCACAGTCCGACAGCCACATTGAATTCGTCGCATGATACCGTTTACGTCACTTTGACCGCACCATTTCTACGCATTCATTATGTGTTCCATTTCGCAGTAAATGAATAATACACATATGCAGAATTTGATATTGCGTTAAGAAAAAAAAGCCAGGTTAACACTTTGACACCCAGTAAATGTTTCAATTCGAATTAAGCTTGATATGCGATGAAAAGACTCGATACACAAGAGATTAAAAACAATGTTTCGTATATAAAATTGTTAGACTACATATTAAAATAATATAATATGCTAATTTTACGAATTATTATTAACGATACGAACAAAATTTTTTATTGAAAAGAAAAAAGAATAATTTAATATAATGATTCAATGTATTACGATGATAATTGCAATAATAAAGAAAAGTTTTATCAAGAAAATATTGTAGTAGTATTATAAAAATATAAAAAAACTATTTGTTGCTTAAAATAATTGAGTTATGATTAAAAATGGAAAATATAACGTGTTCCATAGAAAAAAATAGTTTGATAATTTTAATTGTCGCAATTATGATCAAGAATGAAGTCGATGTTGCCAAAGTGTTATAAATCACATCAATTTGTAGAATAATCACCAGAGAAATAATTATAAGCAACTAAATTTTTTACACAATATGCTAATGTGCTTTTTTTGGCCACAAAGCAACATATAATTACCTGCGAGAATTGGACAGGTCGTAGAACATTGCGAGGAATTGGTTCATCGGACGTTTTATAACTTTTTGCGGCTTTTTACGGCCGAGTTTTTTCATGGCAGTGTAGTAGTGTTTTTGACTCTCGGTCAAAAACATTTCTAACACCCCACCTTCGTACTGAAAGAAAAATTGTTGCTTTATTATTTCACACGCTGAATCACGAAAGTTTTATGAACATCAGTACACATGAAAACAAAGTTTGCAATCAATATTTAAAATTATTATACTTAAATGCTTTTATGTACATTTCAAAAATTTAATTCTCAATAAAAAAATAATGTATTTTAAATTTGTTAAATCATCTTTACGTATAATTGCATTTTACGCATTATAACTGTCTATTCACAAATGCTCTTTTGCTTTGTATCAAAATTTTTATAATTATAGATTGTTCTTGTTTTATATATATTAAAACACAAAATATTCCCCCCACGTGATAAAAAGTTTTTAACTTTTAAGGATTAAACTTTCACTGGATTATGTCAGTAGCGCTCACCTTTTTCTTCAGCATGTTAAAATTATCTATGATCACTCCAATAAAAAGATTGAGCGTGAAGAATGAACCGCAGACGATGAATATAACGAAATAAAGATAGGCGTATAGATTCGCCTCTCGCTGCGGTTGCAGATCCACTCCTCTCGCATCTACGGCATCCTCCATCACCTCCATCCATCCCTCGAAAGTCGCCACTTGAAACAAAGCCAGGTAAGCGATGCCAACATGATCGAAAGTGATCTTGCTGTTCTCCCAAGAGTAGTTTTTGCTGAAACACTCCTCCTTGGTATTCACTATCTAGAAACAAAATGATTGCATCGTCAATAATCATGTAATTACCAATTTTAAAATTAATAAACAGATTGTTGTTTGCAAAATATTTTTTATTAATATTATATACATATAAATATTAAATAAAAACAATAATTTTATTGCGCTATCTCCTTATACCATTCTCTTTATCGATATTCAGATCAGACTGATTGATCCACTTACCGAGATGTCCAGCATTTCCCCGTACTCGTCGACACATTTAAAAAACTTGCCGCCAAAGAATTGAACGCCCATTATCGAGAATATAAGCCAGAACACGAGACAGACGAGGAGCACGTTGAATATACTGGGTATTGCATACATCAACGCGTTCACTACGATCTGAGAATCGGGAAGAAAAGATCTTCTCAGTGATATGCGCAAGTGCAATTCGTGTGTATTATGTGCTGACTTCACATGAGTTTTCTTAGCTTGTTCTCGATATTTACCCTCATGCCTTGCCATCTCGAGATCGCCCGCAGCGGCCTCAGGGCGCGTAGTGTTCTTAGCGATCGTAATACTTTGAGGTTCTCATTTTCTTCTATCAAAAGACTAAACATGGATACCTGTTCAGAAAAAAATACAATTTAATCTCAATATTGCTTATCTAACTTCTATCGAGAGACTCATGCAAAGGAATATATGTCGATTTTTTTCTGATTTATAATTAAAGCTAATACAACAAAATTATTTTGAATAAATAAAATTTTAAAATAGGTATTTATATTTGGCGCATTTTTGTAACAGCTATAATACTTGAAGAACGTGATAAAAAGTAAGAGCAGAAAATATCACGTATTTCTAAATAATAATCTAATAATTGTCATAATTGCATGAGCGTTTTAAGAAGTCTATCGATTATGTATAAAGGTACATGTATAAAAAATTAAAATTAATTTTTTTATTTGTATATATACATATATTCGATTTTTATTTTCAGTAAATTTTGGTATATATATTGCGTGTAACTAGATTACGGGTAAATGTAATTGGAAATCTTATGCAGAGAATTATAAACAATAAGCTGTGCAGAAAATTAGATTTGCAAGCTACATTGATTAAGCAAGATTGATACTACATATGCATGAAAAAATAGGGTGTTTATACATTTTAGATTGCATTTATGAAAACATATGCAAATAATTTCAATATATCTTCTGGCATATTAGATATTAAGAAATTTCATTTTTCCTCAATTAAGAATAAAGTTAGAGTTTATATGACATTGAACATTTTTCATTCAACTTTTAATAAATGATAGAAATCAATTATATATCTTTTGCTAAAGTATCATGTAAATATTGAAAGAAATATGTAAAAGTTTTAAGTGGAATTTTAGAAAATGGAAACAATGCGATTTATCAGAAACCAGAAAATATCGTATTATTTTTTAACAGTATATTTTTCTTTCTTTTTTTTACCAATTTATTAGATATCCCTTTCGTGTATGAACGACTTGAATTAATAACTTATGAACCCACCTGCTAATCTGTATATAATTAAAAACAATATACCTATATAAAACATGCATTTATACGAATGATATTTTTAATTGACATAAACAGATATTGAGACATTAACTTTCTCAACGTACCTGGATCCACGGGGCCACACATAAAACATGTAAAAACAAGGAACACGGAAACAATGTTCAAACAATTATCACGCATATTTCATTCAATGTATGCTCTCAATTATTTTCGTCTTATCCTATATACAAAGTGAACCATCTCAGTTTACGATATAAAATAATTGTTACAATTTTCATTGCAAACGAAAGCTCTCAAGAAATTGTTGAATTAAAAAAAAAACTTATAAAGCTTTTAATCATCGCTGTAAGTCTTTGAAAAGGATATCTCTCTCTATATTAATTATTCTATGTGCCATTCAATGGCATATAAAATAAATATTTCTCGTTAGCAATTAAAATTGTAAAAGCTATTTATTCAATAAAGTTAGGTGGCTCACTCTCTCTGAATACAAATACGTCTGATGGAGGACAAGCAAGGAAATTGACAAAACGACTCATGCTACAGTGATACACGCGCGCGCTTGTACACGCAGCGTTTTTGCATTTTATTTGGATTAAATGCGACGATTCTGATCGTACTTACGAAAACGATTATAAAATCCAGGATTGTCCAGAAACTGGTGAAGTATTTACAGAAGCCTAGGGCTAGCCATTTCAAGAGCATCTCGATGCTGAAAAGTGCGCAGAAGCCAAGATTGGTCCAGTAGAGAAGTTTCTTTAAAAAAGGATTGTCATCCAAGTAGATATCCTCAAAGCACAGCGTTATGGAAGATGCGAAAATGAAAACTAGTATCATCCATTCGAAAACAGGCGTGTCCACCACCGACAGAACGGCCGTACGAACTTCTATCCACTTCTTGCCGATATCAGTAGCGAGGCAATGATTAATACAGCTACATCTAAACACAATCGTATGTATATCGAACATTATCTAATTGTAATTGAAACATTTAGAAAAATCGCGTATACGTAAACAAATTAACAAATTAGTAAATTGTAGTTTCGTGTCTTTGTAGGTATTAAAATATGACTCTCAACGTGATTTTCAAGTTTATTATAAATAAATAATTTTAGTGTTTTATTTAAAAAATTTTTAAGTCAACGTGAATAAACAAGAAAGTAGAGAAATATTTTTTACTTTTGATAAAAGTGCTGGGGAAAGCAATCGAGCGGCTCCCTCCGCTCCTTATTTCTGCCAAATCCCGGGAACGAGCCCATCCCGTCGATGTATCTCCCTTTACTGTCTCTTCTACCTCCGACCGTGAGTTCATCCACGTAACTTACGAGGGCGTGCCATGGACGTTTCTCCATATCATCGTTCTGTGCAGGTGGCTTTTCTTCTGGCAACATAGCCGCTTCTTCATCCGTCTTGTTAGTGTCTTTGAGCACGTCCAGTTCTATACTCTCCTCGGGATTGGTTTCGTTACTGTTGTCCTTCTCGGTTAACTTCTTGTTTTCCTTAACTGTCTCTTGGCTGCTCTGGCTGTAGGTAGTGAGAGTGGCCTGGCGATAGATCGGATCATATGTGAAGACCGGCTGATTGAGACTCTCCTGATACGACCTATTGTAAATATTGTCTTTGGGAAGGCTCAGCACGGTTTCTTGGATCGCGTATTTCTCCCTATCCGACTTGTCCATCACCTCGCGCACGATCTGTTCCAGCCGAATGTTTTTCTCATTCTCGGAATTCTCCTTGCGGTACTTTTGCTTGCGTACGATTGACCGTATACGATCAAACGATCGCGCGAGCTTCGAGTCTTCGCCGACCTCCTCCTTCTTCTGCTTCAGCTCCTCGGAATTAAAACTGTTGAGCAACAACGCCAAGAAGAGGTTGAGGACCATGAAATTGCCCATTACCAGAGCTGGCAGGAAAATGGCAAAGCATGTGCCTGGCCCGTCGTCCCTCTCCGCGCGCATGCAATCCCACAGTGGCTCGATCCATTCGCCGCATAGGATACGGAATATCATCATAAACGAATGGAAGAAATCGTTGAAGTTCCAGCGTGGCACTGGGTCCGGATAGAACTTATCCAGAGTGTAGTCTTTACTAAACAACTGCATGCCGATCACAGCGAATATGTAGATCACAATCACCAGGACGAAGGTCAGATTACCGAGCGCGCCGATCGTCGAAATGATGATACTGAGGAGAACCTTCATGGTCGTCCAAGACTGAGCAAGCTTCAGAACGCGTAGCAGCCTGAGACCACGTATCACTGACAAACCGTCCACCAACTCGAATGTTAAATCGATAAGCGACGCGGAGACGATGATCAAATCAAAATTGTTCCAGCCATTGTTGAAGAAATCCTTGCTTAGCGCCAGGAGTTTCAGGAAGCATTCGAATGTGAAGATGCTGGTGAACACTTTGTTGCCAATGTTGAGCGCTTGCCGTATTGACTCGCTCATGCCATGATGCTCCATCGCCAGGAAACCGGTGTTTAGGACGATGCAAAGGGTGATCGTTAGCTCGAACAAGGGATCTCTCACCACCTTGATATGATTCATTTTAATGCCGTCATATGGTTACGAGAAGATGCTCTTTAAATTCATGTACATGATTTCCCTTTGTGTAATTAAAGTTAAAAAAGATTAAAGGGAGATCATTATTTTATGCGTTTCTCTAAATTTTAATGCGACAGAAATGAATTCTAATACGATTACATGGCATTAAAAACCGTTTCATGAAAACGCAGAACGGTTAAATATGTTTTAAATTTGTTCCGTGGTAATTGGTGGCCATTTATTAGAATTTATCACAACAAATGCAAATTTCCCCGGGATAAAGATCTTAAAAATAGTAGATATCAGTAATTTACCTTATACAGGCCGTTCTGAAATCGTAGCCATCCTTCGTAATCTACGCAGCATTGAATACATTTATCGCAGTTTCTATCTGGAAGATCATCTGTAAGAATATATCATATATCTATGTTAATTCATCTGCAATGTATATTTTTAAAAAATCTCGATATTACAAATTTGATTAAAAAATATTACAATAGATAAAACTATAATTTTTTTTTCTGTTTTTCTTTCGCGAAATATGTTTGAAAATTTCATTAATCCAGTTATAGCCAATATTATTTCAATAAATAATGCAATATGTACAGCCATATATTATCTATTGCAAGCTGAAATATTCAACATTTTAATTAATTAAACCATAAATTGTGCAATTCTAAAAAAGCAAGTTTCACGCGGTTTTTAAACAAATATATATAGTCGGATAAAAAAGTTTTGACGTCAAATTAGCCAGAGAATTTTACTAATACAATTACAGCGAATGTTATTTCAATAAACATATATGCAGCAAATATTATATGTTACAACTTTTGAATATTCTCCCTCAACATTGAAAAAAAATCAAAGAATTTTAATTAATTAACTTACAACATTTATACAATACTAAATAAACAAGATCAATAAGCTGTTTCCTCTACAGTATTTCAATTAAGGGAAAATCATTTTAGTCTGTTAATCCAGTTGCACAAACTGTATTGTTTCAATAAACAACTGCGGTCAACAGCCGTTAGTTCCCGCTCACCTAAAACTACAATGTGCGACAGGTACTCTGGCGGCAGCGTGTACATATGTTTCTTCGTTTTGACCCCGTTGCACTTGAGTACCCGAATCTCTCGGTTACCAGTCCTCACCGACACCGTGACCGGTGCTGGTGGGCAATCCGGACGTGGCTGCTGTTGAGCCAGCTGAGTCCTGCTATGCTCCCTCGGAGACTTCTCCTGCGATCTTTCGGCGCGATGTTCTCGCGACTCGCGTTTGTCATGCTGCTCCTCGGCCGATGTGACGTCGTCGCCATCGTGATCGTCCACCACCCCCGAATCGTCTAGCGATGACTGTTGATTACTGTTGTTACTGGCCTGTCTGGAGTGCAGCATGCCCCGGTTCGGTGCCAGCCGGTGAACCGTATTGGGTTCCGGCAGTCTGGGACTGATGTTCTGGAGCGGCAAGTGAGAGGGTCGTACATTGGAGTGCCTGGGACTCGGACTCGGGCTGGGTGTCACGGACCTGCAACGTAGTTCCCGTCATACTTCAGGACGAATTCAGCAGTTCGTCGTCGAGGGAGAACGTGCAATCCCATAGAGCGAAGTCTAGACGAAAAAAATTTAAATTTTATGAAAATGCACATAATTGGTTCGCTACGCGAGTACGTATGCAATCCAGAAAAATATTATTCAGACTGAATTTAATATTTCCTTAATCTTTATATGTTACGTAAAAATATAATTCATACTTTAAAATTTCGTATTTATAAAAAAAATAATGTGCAAATTTCGAACTGGTAAAGTACAATCCAATAGATTCCAATTTTTAAAGGACTCGTATCGTGCTGCACAAACGAATGATTATTCGGAACATTAAACTAAGTAGTCTCGGGATTGCATGGAGGTACAGCCAAGTTCAAGCAGCGAAATCGATCTAATCGCTTCTAGTAATGAGCGACATTAACCATGGGAATATCAGGCACTGTCTATATGCATCCGGTCATTTCAGCTCGTAGAAGACATTATCAAAACTATATACAGCTTGTTCAAGGAAAATATGAAATTAATTGCTATTAATTTATTCATGGACATATTAAAAGATTATGAGAGATATGCGATGAGAAGGATACAGAGAAGAATTGAAACAAGATAAATTTCGTATCATAAAATTGCTATAAGATATCAACTATAGATTAAAAAAGGTGAAAAAAGACTGTATTATTTATAGCCCTGCATTATGCATCTCACAAGTAATTTCTTTTATATGATTCTAATAATAAATAATTTGCCTTTTCTTGATTCTTTTATGAAGACTATCAATTGACTATCAATTTTCCTTCATTATGTTAGAATAAAATTTGAAGAATTGAATGCGTATATCACAATTAAAAACGTGTTGAAACACACTATACGCTACTTTTTTCATCTAGTTTCTTTAATCAATTCGGAATCTAGTTTTCATCCGCAAAAATATGAAAGTGTGAATAATTTAAATCAACAATTTTATTACAAACAAAAGAAATAAAAAGATATCGGCGAATAAATATTCACAGGCACAAATAGATGATAAAGCTTTGTTCTTTATAACTCGTTTATCAAGACAACTTTAATTTAACAAAATCATTATTAAAATTATATTTTGCTGCAAAATAAATAAATAATATAAAAAATAACATGTAATAAAATTTTTGTTAAATCAAAAAAGGACTGCAAGTTAATCTAAAAATCCTTAGATATAAAGTGATAATTTTAATATACATTGTATAAAGTTCGTCGAAATGTGCGTTTCATATGATACGGCCTACCGTCGGAAGATTGCAAGACAAGCTCGTTTCCCTTCTTCGCTTTTATTACAGTTCCCTGAAAATGAGGGTGTTTATGATGTTTCTTTCTTTCTATTTTTTTGGAACAAACTCCCTATATATAGTTTAACGACTTTGTAGCAAGCTACATGTACCGGGGATAGAAATTACTTCTCTGTGTATGGGGTAAACGCATAAAAGCACCCAATACTTTTAGCGCGAAGATGCTGACAGAATTAAGATTAGTTTCGTTGCACCTGTTATAACTTTTCATTTCTATTCTTACTTACGTACGTATATGTAAAAAACATTCTAATATTTTCACTATTAAAAAAAAAAAGAACATAGCAAATTTACATATCATGCAAAATCCATACTCTTACTAACTTTCTCATTTATACAAAAGACTTTAGAGATAAAAAAAATTATACTTTTCCAAACTTTTAAATAACATATTAAAAATATTTATTTTCTATAATTATCGTGTTTTCTTAGAAATAAAGAAAGAGAAGAATAAATGCTATAATTTCAAACATAAATAAGCACAAAAAATATGTCTAGTCATATTTTCTAAAGCGTTCTCTCGGTCACGATCAAAACACGATCAAAAACTTTACTTTATTCATATGATCCGTAATCGTGTAACTCGCCGCGAATATTTCGCAACGATGGACGTGACAAATCAAGCTACAGAAAAATGTCGATCGTAAATATAGATATAGAAACCTGCTGCGAGCACCACCGTTTTTCTCCTGACCGGCGCTGCTCCTTCCACGTTTTCTTCTACGCGTCTTCTTTCTTGTATAACTGCTGAGCAATACGCCTTTACGGGCGTCTATTCTCTTTTGTTTATCTTTCGTTAGGGTCTTAATGTTGATCTTTGACGGGTCGAAACTAAACGTCGAGTCCTCACGATGGTCCGTCAAGTCTTTCCTTCGTTCCTATTATTGCACAAAAAAATCGATAAAGTTGCAAAAATATAAAATACTATCAACAAATTAGATTTCGCAATTTTTTATCATTATTTTAAATTATTGATTATCATTATCGTAGAAATGAGACATTTTGCACATTTTTTTAAAGTAATATGTCGTTTAATTTATAACTTTAAAGTAAGATGTGTATTATTTTATATATAGATATAGATGTGTGTAGTGTATTCATCAAGATTTGAAGTAGAGTGCATACCTCGTTTGTAATCTCGGCTTCCTCTTCATAACTCAACGCCACGACGGCCAGCATTAAGTTTAGTAGATAAAATGATCCAAAGAATACGACCACCGTGAAGAACGAGACGCTAATAGGTCCGCACGCCGACAACACCTGTGCCACAAAACACGTTATTTATCATCTCGACAATACATTCATAGCCGTATAAAATGTAACGAATATATATAAAAAATGCGGTTATTAATATTTTTCCAGAAAATGTATTTAAATGTAAAAGTTTCAAATTTCAATTTTGTTTTCACATTTTCATGAAATCCGATAGTTGTTTTTATTAAAAATTCACTCCTCTTTTAATTTCCTAAATATAGTTGCTAACCCCCCCAAAAAAAAAGAAACAAATATAAAGAAACGTTTTAAAAAATTTTTCGATATTTGATCTAGCTTTCTCGCAGACTGATTAAAAAAATTTAAAAATATGACAAAAATCGAATTTAACTATAGTTTATGTCTATATTCGTGGGATAAACAAAGATTTAAAAAATCTCTTAGATGACGACCTTGTTGTAGACATCCTCCCAATAATCCAAGGTAATCAGCTGAAAGGTGGTGAGCATTGACCACAGGAAATTATCGAAGTTGGTGTAACCGTGGTTTGGATTAGGGCCAACGCAGAGACAAGTGTAGCTTTCGTTACAGTGCCTGGAAAATAGGTAAGACCTACATCGTCGACACCGCAATATCCGTGATAGCCGTGAGAACGTTTCAAGTCTGTCTGCACTATCATTATTAAGTGCGGAAATATTACTTTGCCGCGGCCTTTACTATGTCGAGCTTTTCCACGTTATAGTCTGTGTAAATATCGACTACTCTGCACTCGTTGAATGAAAATAATTAAGACTTTTATTTTGCAAATTAAAACGTAAAATTCTATAACTGTATATTTTACATTATCATATTCTTCAAAATTTCACAGCCGAAAAAAATGTTATTTTCGATATCATCTTATAATATTTATTCATTCTCTTATCGCGGAAAAGATTTCGCGGAAAAGATTTCACGTTGTTAAACAAAATCTAAATATTATAAGATGACATCTTTCTAACATAGGTATCAAATAATATCCAATTGCATTACATATAAAAAAGAATTGATATTTTACAAAATAAATTTTTATTAAATTTTTTTTATGAAGTCTGCTAAATACAATATTCATGAAGCGAGATTGTCATAGGCGTAATATCTCCATACGCTTTACTCGGCTGAGTTTCTTACAGGAATGTCTCGAAAGTGCAAAGAAACCTTCAGCTTCGAACGTATCGATCCAATAAAAAGCCTACTTTCCCTGCTGCGGAACATAGCGCACCAAAAGTATGCCGTAAAGCTCGTGCGCCACGTAAAGTAGTAAAGCTTTTGCAAACTTATTTATACGAGTCGAACAAATTCCGTCGCGCATACGTGCGGCCGACGTAATCATTTGGGGAATGGATGCTGCGGCAAATCGATAAATATGGAGGAGGCACGCTCGTACGTTTCGTCAAAGTGTACGAGATAAACTTCGAACAAGCTGCGATACCACGAGGGTAATCAAGTATAACTGGATGCCATGATGGAAATATGTCAACGTGATTAACTGGCAAATATGATATCAATCATATGGCAAATATAATTAATAACAAATCGTTAGCAATTATCCGTAACAGTTTGTCAAAGATCCTATATAGTTGTCGACATTTGATAGATGATTTATGTTTCAGCGTAATGCGAAAATGAGTATCATGTTTTTGCTACAATATTTATAAACAAATAAAAAAAAAACATTTTTGTTAGAAAAATGTTATGGAAGAATCGTAATTTGCTATTCTAAGATTTTATATAGATCGAGAAGAATATAAAATCAAAGTTTTATAAATCTTACTCTTCGTTATTCTCTTTCTACGTTCTCGTTCTACTTTCATACATTCATTTTCTTTCTAAAAAGAATTCAAAATTCTTAAAGTTTAAATTAAAGTTAGCTCTCTTCGCAGATATTTTATTTCACTTCAAATAAATTTTTACGTAGCATGGAAGAAAATTTTCATCGGGGAACCATAGATTTCTCGAGTATCGAAAACCGGACGTGACAATGAAAAATTTGGCAAATTTCGTTACAATATAGACACATCGACTCGAAAAAGTATCGCCCAAATACTCAATTTTTCTCGCTCTTCCTCTGCTGTCTCCTTGCAAGGGCAAAATCGACTAGCACTTGTCTGGAGATGTTGATATGAGGTAACCTCGCGTCTTGAATTAGCTTATCTGAAGTGGGATTGAACGTCAGATAAATGGAGAAACACTAACCTGGCGCCGGTTACATTGCCGCAAATGATTGGCTCCTCAGCCTCGTTGAACGCCCAATTGGATGAGTTCCAAGTCCACCTGTTGGCGACACGAAAATTCCGTTAGCGTTCTTACAAGCTCGTGATCTCCGAAGATTTAAAACTAGAGAACACAATTTCCGTCGCCTTTCTCCGCGTATCTGTGTGTATTTTTGTGGCAAGAGGCAATCAATATATTAAATCAATTTTCTTCACTTCAACTGCTGTCTTTTGCTGTCAATTTGATACAAACAAAAATTAAATCAACTAAATAATATCCTTTATAAAGTGTGACAATAGAAACGTATTTTTCTATTTAGAGATTATTTTTATATCAAAATTACACTTTCAAGCATTTATAGTACGAGATAACACGAGATATTTATTGCATTATTGATTGACATAGAGAAAGAACAAATCAAAAATGTTTTTCAAGATTTTAGAATATATATGTATATTCTTAGACTAAAATAAACTCTCTCGTAATTAATTGTGGATATAAATTTTATGCAAGCGGTAAATGAAAACAACTTACTCGATCCAATCGATTTGCGTGGCGTTCGGCTCTTGATGCTTCACGCATTTATTTCTAAGTTCTCCCATATAAACCTGCAAAGCGAACAGTGCAAAAACCATCAGGCAGAAAATCGTCAGTGTCATTACTTCGGCAAGTTGCTTGAAGCTGTGCAACAGTGCGTTGATGATAGTCTTTAGACCTGTAACACATAATAACAATACGGAATATAATTCACCAATATAGTTCTCCATTTGATTAAGAGAAGATTGCTTTTTATTTAACAGCTCTAAATTGATATAAAACATTACTTAATAATAATAATTAAAAATTTGTGACTAAAATAATGATTTTCTATCGCGCGAGCTTTTAAATTCATTAAAAAATCCAAGACTCACATGAATAGTGGTAATTGCACGTTCATTGTAACGATTAATACTTAATCGCACAAAAAAAAACAAGCGCGATTATTAATACCAGTCGAAAGTAAATCACGGCTAATGCAACCAAAAATTTCACAGTCGGCGTGATTTTGTTTAAAAAATTTTCCTATTGATCTATTGCCTGAGATGCAGCATTCATCGGTTTTGCTCCAATGTATCGTTAGCGGGCATTCATTCATCGGTTCTTTAGGAAACTTTTCCCTTGGGCGAGCCCGAGTCTATTGCCCCGCGGCCTCTATTGTTGTTGAAAACGCCATCGGTTTGCGTCTTGCACGAAGCAAAGACTTATTTCTTATTGGTGACATATCCCGTTAAACACGAATGGAGATCCTTAAGATTTATTAGATTAATAGAAAAAGTCCTCATTAAAAATTCTCTGGCAGTTCGTATTAATGCAAATATGTGCACACAATAATCAGCCATGTTCTCATAGTGCCAAAATACTAAAAAGAATACGGTTTATACAAGAAAGAAAATTTTGAAAACTTGTATAAAAAATTTGGATGATAATGCGGACATAGAAATCTTAAAATGCATAACATTAATTTTTCTTTCTAGAGCGGTAATTTAATCGTAAATTTTAAAAAAATGTACCTAGGAATAAAATAGAATATCTATTTAAACAGCAAGATAAAAATTTTTTAGCGTAAAATATATTCAGAAAAAATTGTTTATCCGCTTTTGTTGTTTTTTTAACTCTAATATTTTGAAATATACGAAAGGGAAAAAGCTTTCCACAGTCAAATCAATAAATCATGTGAAGAATGAGTAAAAACCGATATCTGTGAAAAAAAAAATCTTTCGTATTGTCAACCTATACGTTCGATGCTAATCGGATATCATATATATTCGTGCAACTTTTGCAACGTTTGTGTTCGAAATCGATATAAAACGAACCATCAAGATAAATCGCTGTTCTTTTCATCGAATGTAACGTATGACAAACGTAAAATGATACGGTCTCGATGATATCTAGAATAATCCGTGGCTATCCTCAAAACCATTAAAAGACGATACATTCCCCGCATTCGAGTTTGTCAGTTGGTCAAAGTTCCTTGTTTCCCGTAAATAGTCGACCGATGTTGTGTGTTCCCCCCTTTTTGTGGAAACTTCAATCCGCTTCCATCCGCAACATGTTGTCTCAACTGTTTTGTATTTCATCCGGTCGAGTGGTCAGCGACAGACTTATGTCTACAGCTCATGACTTCTCATTATACTTTTTCATCTCTTTAATTTGGCTAAGCTTGTTTTGTAGCATTTTCTTGTTTTCTAATATTTTTTGTTATTTCGAAACAATAAAGTTTCGCTCGGTTTAGAGCCGCTACGCGTCTTTCATAAATTCGAAATTTGTCTAGTCAATAAATCAAAGATAAAAATCGAGCCATTTAAAGCATCCACACATACACATACATACACGTGCCTTATTCTCGTTTCATAGGCATAAGCTGTCCGTCAAAGAACATTTTTCAATCTTTCGCACGTCAAATACATCATACCATCAGTCGCTGTAGCTTGTTACTTGATCACGGATTACGCAATTGATCGAGGATTGTAGGTTTTTAACGGCCACCGCAAATGGAACAAGCGTAAAAACTAACGAGCTTATAGCGCGCTTTGCGATTCCCTTTAATGTAATATTATTGCAAATATACAATGTGTTCTATACATGGTGGTTGCGACCGCGAGATTAAATGCGTCTGAATATTGCAAGAAATAAATAATTGAGCGATAAATACAAACGATTCACTATCCGAGAATTGATGTGAATATTTTCATGCAAATATTAATGTGCAATCACACACGATCACAGAAGAAACCACGTGCGTCACGTTTAGTTATATACGCAGAATTTCGTGATGAGTTCTCTGTTGTCGAATATTATAATCTCGATCGAATAGATCCTATTAACGTGATACAATTTTAAAGATAAAGATAATAATTATAAATGTCCAAAGAAATATAAATATCTAGATAATAAGTTGCATTGCAACGAATATTGAGTTCCGTTGCTACTGTCATTTAGTTACTGTCACGCGAATGGATTAACAGGATAAATCACAATGTACCGCACGAAATTGAACGATTTTTAGTAATCTAAAGCTATCATTTATGCTTATTTCAGCGAAATGTACATAAATGCGGGTTTGATTTAAAGCTCGAATTAATACGAAACGGTTCGGTTTATTTTGCAGTTGATTAATATGTGTCTGTACTGATATATCAACTGCACGTGCATTTAACATGTAGCGCAATGATGTCTAATATTATGTGTCACCTGTATAATCGATATATATCCGACAAATATGCAATATTTGATGCATATTTTATTCCAGCAAAAAAGCTAATTATTCGTTTCTGTTATTTTTATGCTTAATTATGTGAACTAATTACATAAATTGTGTGTATTATTCTAAAGATACAATAGTGATTTTTTTAGCTTAAAGAGATTGATTTTCTTAAGAAGATTCTGTTTTCGAAAGATTCTGTTCACGCTATGCTTTTCCCAATTGAAGTAAAGGTCAACAATCAATCAGACGTAAGTCGGAAATTATATGCTCCTGATTAGATTCATTACATTACCTGGCATAATGGATACAGTCTTAAGTGCTCTCAACACCCTGAACGTCCTGAGACCGGCCAGATTCCCGACTTCCATCCCCATAGTCGCGTATCCGCTGGTAATCACCACGAAGTCCAACCAATTCCATGGATTCCGTAGATAAGTGTACTTGTTCAGTATAAATCCCTTCGCTATTGATTTTATCACCATTTCCGCCGTGTATATGCCTAGGAAAACATATCTAGAACATGAAAAACATTGCAAACGCCTGAATTACTTTGAACATCGGATCAATGTGTGTTAACATGTTATCGATATCAATACTGTTTATCGAGAAATCAATATATACAGGATACGCTCAAATTTTCGCAGTTTTGTTTATAATTAATTTCCATGGATTTATTCTATGAAAGTTATCTTTCTTTAGATCTTTATTATCTTCGAGAAATTTATTAAATTTTTATATTTTTTAAACAATGTTTTCTATATATAAAAACTGCTGCATTTTAAAATATACATAATTACGATTTATAAATCTTTCATCTTAATATTCAAACAATAATGACATATGAATAACAAATTATTTTGGTTTTTTTCTTTTGATCTTGAAGAAAAGTCATATATTTATATATAATTAAAAATAAATAAGCAATCTACTAATTATAATAGACACACATACACACACACACACACACATACACGAAATAATATTTTTATACGATTGATTAAAGAATATACTTTAACTTGATATACTTGAAATTATGGGCCTGGACCAATATAAATCATCTTGTCTTGTCTAACTACCTGTATCAATCATGTCAAGTGTGTTAGTACACAGACTGTTAGTAATCAATTTAACTTTTTCAGTAATATAAGAACATCATGTTTATAAATAGAGTAGTAATTTCATGAAAAATCTATGCGAATCATTATATTACATTCATGCTGTTACATATGTTAAAATATTGCGCACAGACTGTTATACAAGAGACATGGAGAAAAATTCTAATTTCATTTTTGAAAATACTAAAAATGCTTTCTACATATAAAGAAAAATTCTATTTATTAGTTTAACAATTCTGATTGGTTTCCGATTAATTCTGATTGGCGCTAAAAATAAGAATTTTCTTTGCTAATTTTTCTTCTCCGCCTCTTCAACTTTCGTCCATGTCGGCAAAGAAAGAATTTCAGTCCAATTTGTCGAAGCGAGAAGGTGCGCAGCATGAGAAGAGACAGAGAGAGAGAGAGGGAGAGAGAAAGAGAGAGAGCAAATCTTTAAATCTCCATCCGCGTATCTCGGACGTTGCGCCCTGCGGCATTCCATATCTGCACGGATGCACCGCCGTGCATCCCACAGCCTGCATTCTGCTCCGAGAGCATGGAATAACCGCGGTGCGGTCCGCCTTTATTTTCGCTTTTGTATGATGCGAGATGAGGTTCTCTCCTCTCGCGTAGTTTGCGCGACTCGAACGATTTTAATGAACATTTCGCGTGCATACTTATCGAGAGCATTTGAGTTATCGATTTCCAAGTGTTTCCCTTATTATTATTGTTCAGAAATAATTAAAATAATGCGACAACATCAAAATAAAACTACCCTATAAATATTGTTAGTATGGACGTTATTCGAGACTCGTATTGTGATAATACTTTGATCGAATTTACTTTATTATCAAAAATAAATTTTAAATTTAATGTTTCTCCTTTCTCTTTTTTTCATGATATTAATAAGAAAATAAATATTTTTCAATAAATTGTAAATTATTTGCTTAAAATATACATACATCAAAATCTCATCCTTAATTGAGTTAAGCCAATTAACTTTACGAAGCAAACTTTAAAGAGATCACTTAATCACCATCCTAAAAGCTCGTTAATTTGACACGCCTTCGCGGCTCAGGCCGCAGTTGCGGAAAATTACGGCGGGACACATTCGGCGGAAGCAAGTTAAACGAATTGCTATCCGCAGTTGACGACAAGAACTGTCGCGAGTTACTCGCTAGAGAATACTTAGCTTAAGAGGATTACATGCTAAGTGAACACATATGAAATGAAGGCTTGTGCATGTTTAAAAAGAACCCGTCAATCCTCGCCGTTAAACTCCTCGAATGTACAGATTTCGATTAATTGATTGAAGTCTAATTCAAGCTTGCAATTAGTTGAGGGCGGCACGCATAATGACAATGCGTTGAGCTATAGAGATTTATTATCAATATTATAATTTCAATAAAAAGTACTCGTTTATTATATAAAGAGATTAATGACCCTCAAGATACTTAAAAAGTAATATAAAAAATATTATTACGCGGAAAAAGAAAAGAAGAAATTGAGACTTTTATGTAAGTACATATTTTAACGCGTTAAAATATTATTTTATATATGATTTTATGTATTTTAGATATTAGTAATGGTATCCCATAGTATATAATCATTTTGTTAATTCCTACAAGTTAAACATTTAAAATTAAAAAGCTAAAAGCAAAAAACAGATTTTAATCAGATTTCTTCTAAGAAAAAATTAATTTTAAATTCATTAAAAAATACGTGTTTTCATTTTTAGAGAAATGCGATTATATTATTTTACATGTATATATTGAAATCATAAACAAGTAAGCACAGATTCATTCAGTAATAGTTTACTGCTAACCGACTAGTCACTGCTATTGAATAATCATGAGACCAGTTTATACTTACTCTGCTTCCTCCATGGTTTCGGTCATGGCCAGGAAGACGCAATTAAGAAGTATAGTAGTCATGACCACGTAATCGAAGTACTGATTCGTACTTAGAAAGATACAGAATCGTCGTACAGGATTCCACGGAGAGAATATAAACCAACTATTAGTCGCCGTAAACCTATGGATGTAATTCTTGCGAAACCTCTTGGACACCACGCAGAATGTCTGAAACAAAAATGTAAATGCGTTTCTATTATTTAATTTGAATCTGGATTTTTTAAAATCTAGGTTCTCTCTTATTGTTAATCGGAGTGAAAGAAAATTAAAATAGATTTTTTTTACCGCAAGATATTTTTATAATTGATATAGCTAATATAAATAATATGTTTATAGAGAAAATTTACTAAAATACGTAGATTTCTTTGATAAAATTTAGAATATAGAGAATTATAAGCTGCTCGACCATAAGCCCTAAAGACTTGCTCCGCTCGGGGACTATAATATATTTAGGTCAATTTAGCGAGAAGATCAGTGCCCGTTACGAGAGCTCTATGTACCTATCAAACAGAACATGTTGCATATCATTTATTTTAAATTAATAACTCATGCAGTTTTATAAGATAAATAGTATAAAATTTTTATCAAATAAATACAATACAGCTAATGGACTTGTTGCGTTTGTATAATTTTTTAGACACATTAAATATCTTATTAATATCGTTGTAAATCAGATATTTCTTTAGACACAGTGAATATCTTATTAATATCGCTGTAAATCAGATATTTCTATTAAAATAACTCGATTTTTAATTGAAATTGAAATGAGTTATTAATTGAAAAGAATGCCGCTGTTTGAGAGAGAGAGAGAGAGAGAAATACCCTTCTGAAAAATATATTTCTTAAAGCATCTTTATATTTATATTGCAAATTTCCGACCATGTTCTGGATAGTTGTAAAATTAAAATGTTCTTCTAAAATGATAAAATATATTTCTGAAGTTTTTTGTTCACAAAAGGCCCTTATCTTTAATCTTTAATAATTTCGTAATTAAATCTCAATATTGCTAAGAAAAGAAAAATTTTACATTCATATAGAAAACGTTTTACTATCTTGTAGCTGTTTCAGTCTATTACATATATATATATTTTATATACATTACTATACATATATATTTTACATTTGTATGAATGAATTAAAGTGATTTAAGTTGATTAAAATAAAGGAAAGGGATGGAGGAGAAGAGTGTATAAGTGAGTTATCTTCGAGCAATTTAGAATTGCATCAATAATTACGTCAATAAAATTAAATTCTGTTATTAAATAAAGAATTTTTTGTACCATTTTATCCACGTTCATAGTGAGATTGTAGAAAGATGCAACACTCGGCACTTTATTGAATACAGCGCTTGAGTAACGCGCTAAAACAGCGCAGTCTCCAAAAGCGGCAGTGGGTCAACGTGTAATTATTAATGAATCGTTTCAGCATTCGTAGATAACATCGCACGTCGGCGGAATATCTGCGAATTTAGGCGATGATTCGCAGGATAATTTTAAAGCCAGCACGCGATCATCTGATTATTTTCTGTTCAAAACGCTAATTTGTTAACTGCTTCCTCGAGGAAGGATTCGAAGATATTTTTTCTCTCTATTCGCATAAATATTTTTGGTCCAAATGGCCTTAAAGTCTCTAATTTAGAAGCTTTATTTAAAAAAATACGAATTCTGTCGGTGAAAAGATGGAAAATGAAAAATTTATTTCGTACTGAATAAAAAAAAAAAAATCTAGCGTTTTAAAAAGAACTCACATTTCATTTTGCTTAATTAATTCAATTGTTTGTATGACGTTAAGAAGCATTTTGATTGATCTATATTTATTCTTTATTTTAATTAATATATATAGTAAAAAACAAAAAATATACTATTATAGTAAAAAAAAATATATTATTATAGTAAAAAATCTTTTTAGAAAATCGAGTTTATAATATTCTTGTTTTTTCGTAACCGTCTGGTTTCCACTTTCTTCTCCCCCCTCCCCCCTCCATTTTAAGATGCGTGCCTTATCTTTGTATAAATCATCCTGCATACTCGATTATCGTGAAAAAGCGGCTTTTCGAGTGTCTTACAATCGGGATGCTTTAACGCGATGCATCGCGTAGAAGGCACATTCCATGCGTCCCCGAGACGCGCGTCATGTCACGCATCGCGTTCCAGTGGGACGCGCGCCCGGCAAGTGGATGCGGATCGATGTTGTCAGACTAGAAAGCGCGGACAATGAGATTCGTCGACGGATAATTTCCTAAGCGCGCGGCCCGTTTGGCATCGCGTCCGGAAACCTCGATAGGGATGCTCGTAAACGCGCGCCGCGGAAACGGAAACGAACGCTCGTTGGAGTGCGATGCACCGACGGATTATGATAAGACATGCTAATAGCACGTGTCTTTATACTTATCACCTTTCTTAATTTCTTCGGTTTGCAATTAAAAATTTCTTTCATTTGCTTTTTTTTTTCAATCGATCTTTCTCGAAGATATTTTTTCTCTCTATTCGCATAAATATTTTTGGTCCAAATGGCCTTAAAGTCTCTAATTTAGAAGCTTTATTTAAAAAAATACGAATTCTGTCGGTGAAAAGATGGAAAATGAAAAATTTATTTCGTACTGAATAAAAAAAAAAAAATCTAGCGTTAGAACTTCAAAAGAAAAAAATTGGAATGAACGACAATTTTAGTAATATAATTTAAAAAGAACTCACATTTCATTTTGCTTAATTAATTCAATTGTTTGTATGACGTTAAGAAGCATTTTGATTGATCTATATTTATTCTTTATTTTAATTAATATATATAGTAAAAAACAAAAAATATACTATTATAGTAAAAAAAAATATATTATTATAGTAAAAAATCTTTTTAGAAAATCGAGTTTATAATATTCTTGTTTTTTCGTAACCGTCTGGTTTCCACTTTCTTCTCCCCCCTCCCCCCTCCATTTTAAGATGCGTGCCTTATCTTTGTATAAATCATCCTGCATACTCGATTATCGTGAAAAAGCGGCTTTTCGAGTGTCTTACAATCGGGATGCTTTAACGCGATGCATCGCGTAGAAGGCACATTCCATGCGTCCCCGAGACGCGCGTCATGTCACGCATCGCGTTCCAGTGGGACGCGCGCCCGGCAAGTGGATGCGGATCGATGTTGTCAGACTAGAAAGCGCGGACAATGAGATTCGTCGACGGATAATTTCCTAAGCGCGCGGCCCGTTTGGCATCGCGTCCGGAAACCTCGATAGGGATGCTCGTAAACGCGCGCCGCGGAAACGGAAACGAACGCTCGTTGGAGTGCGATGCACCGACGGATTATGATAAGACATGCTAATAGCACGTGTCTTTATACTTATCACCTTTCTTAATTTCTTCGGTTTGCAATTAAAAATTTCTTTCATTTGCTTTTTTTTTTCAATCGATCTTTCTAATACAGTATATAAAATATACAAAGTTTTAAAATTATAATAAATTTGTACACTATGTAATGTTTAATTAACATTTTCTTTGTTTATTTCCATTTCTTACTGATTTACGTAAAAAAAGAACTGTAGTAGTATAATAACAGTAAATGATTTCTGGCGGCGCGAGTAGTTACGGTCCGCGAATAGTCAGCCGCACGATAAACGCATACGTTCGAGCATGACACGTTTTCACAAATAAAAAATATATTTTCTTATTTCACAGATTACTAGCGATAATCGTTTAGTGACAAGCATTCACTTAAAAATTCAGTACATCTTACATCTCCTAAAGATTTATACTATTTTTCCTTAAAATGAAAATGTTATCTTGGGCTTCAAGATATCTGGATCCACTACTGCGTTTGCGGAAAGCATGTCGTGAACTGTAATCAGACCACAGCGACAAACGCTTTAAATGCTCATGTACGATTTACATATGTGTAGCGGTGCATAGGATGCACTTATCTTGATTACTCGGAATGGTTTCACCCTTGTGTCTCTAATCGATCATTCCCTCCTTCGCACAATACGATAAAGACTGATAAATAAAAACAAAATAGAATTTTATTTTTTGTTAAGACCGAAGAAAAATTTGGTATGTTTCAAATATGCAAGTCATTTCAAAGTAGTTTACATAAAATATCTCAAATAATTTTAAATAACGTTAAATAAAATGAATCAAATTCTGAAAATAACTTCGACGTGTCAGATTCTGATAATAGTTAATAATATGCAATTAATACGAAGAAAACTCAAAGAAAAATATAATTGGAAAGTCAAATTTAGATTTTTTTTTCGTTCAAGTATCGCTTATATCAGTGCTTTTTCAATCATTACTTCATAATCAGTCATCATGATTCTGTTAAAAAAAAAGTTTAATATTGTGAATCGACAAATATAACAGCGTATGAGATTATAGCCGTTCTGTGGCACACACGTAATAATCTAATCTTCGCTCCACTGCACTCTTTAGCTTTTCAGTTCCCCGAAGGAAGTCATCGACGTCACCTGACCGCGAAGACATCGAAACCGACTTGACCGCGCGCAATGGCGCGCTTCCGTCGGAGACGCATGTATTATTTATCTAGAGCAGAGAGAGACGTGTGTGCAAGTGCCAAGCGATACTTCGTGCTCGACGTTGACCTGGTTGGTGAGTTGGTCGGCCGTTGGTCGGCTGGCTGGTGCACGTGTTGCTCGCACGGAACATTCAAGGCGCGGATCGATATTTAGTCGGAGCAACGGAAAGCGCCAGTTTCCGGTAATGGTGATGATGATTGTGTTGTCCTGTCTATGTTCCCTGTTTGCGAATCACACGCGGGTCGTTAAGAAAAGAAGGAAAGCGAAAAATAACGCTCCTTCCGGAAATCGTCTAGCATGAAACCGAATACATCACGGGCCTGGAAGTGATATTAGAATTCACACTCAATGTCAGTGTTTGACTACCATTTAGGTAGCAATCTCTTTTTCGAGCTATTTTTAGGAAGGTGGGAATGAGCCGCATGATGCCTATTTAGATGTAATCTAAACACGGATATAGAGTCTAATATAGTAGAGATATGTTAACGGCTGATTACACTAAGACCTCGGTTAATGCCAAGTCAAGCGATTAAGGGTTAAAGGCGTCAAACCAAACAATCAACAGATATTATCCTTTATGTTCAGCAAGCTGACCCTTCTCGTCATATATGATAGTATCTATACATAATTACGATCCAGAAACACTAATTATACCGTAGAATACAATGCCTATAGATACTTGAGAAGCGACAGAATGCAAGACATATAATTTTTGAATTTATATTATAATTATTAACTAGCAAAATGACAAATTTTATTTTCAATTTATTCTTTTTACTATTTTTTCACTATTTATTAATAATTACATATTTTGTAAATATATAGTGTTAAATTTTAAAAATTATTTGGAGTTATCTTAATGAGAATCCACTATCGATTAGATACATCGGTAAATATACATCATATCATATATACATATCACAATCTAAATTGCCGCGATTTGCGTACTGATTGTGATAAAGTAATTATTTTATAATCAATCAATTCTAGTTGATTTCACTCAAACTTGTTCAATGCTTCGAGTTTGAACGGCGTACATGAAACTCTAAATAAGTTACTTTTGATAGTGTGGCTTTTAGCTAAAATATGTATTAAACACAGTCGAGAATTAATAACATCTCGATAGAGCCGTCTCTATCGCAATAAAAAAAAAAAAAGTATCAATCCTCAGTATCAATATAATCAAAATCCATGATCCTCTATAATTTTGACGATATATTATTTTATGGAACTAAATTTTTTATATAATACATTAAATTGCTTAAAAATTTCTCTCACTTAAAAATGTCTCTTCAAATGCGAAGGGAATGATAAGAGCATTTTTCCTCTTCGATATAGATGGACTCGATTCAGAGCAAACTACTGGCAAAAATATCATTGCGACCTGTTCACAGATCCGGCGGAACAATTATTGTTATCAGATTCGTCTGTTCCGAACTTTTTGCAACCTCGCGGCCATGCATTTCACAACAAGATTAAAAATCCTCGGGAAAAAAAAAATTCGCTATGAAAAACGCGAAACATCGTCGTTATCGTCGAAAGCAAGCAACCACGCTTATCGCTTCGTCGTTGAAACGATACTAGCTCATCCTGTAAATCTAAAAATGAATTTATGATCGTGTTCTCGATCAGGGGCTGAATATTTTTGTGGATAGCTCTAAACTTTAAATTTCAAAAAGTAATTAAATTAAGATTTTGAATTGGTTATATATATTACAAGAATTTGTATCATAAAATATATGTTACTTGAAAAAGAGAAAATACATTTACTCAGTTTGGGCCTTGACTTTTAAAAAATCTACAGATAAGAATCATGTATCACATATATGTATAAATGTAAAAAATAAAATTTATTTTAGATAAATATTAATTTGAGATATTTTAATTAAATTTAAAGCAAATTTGCGCATTAAGTTAAAAATGAATGTTAATGATTCAAATTGAAATTAATCGAAAACTGTTTGAAATATATTTGAGATTTAGCTTTTTATCGAGGAGAAGAGATTGCATCTGCGCAATGTAGCTTTCTAACAAATGACAGTGAAACGCACGTACAATGTGGCAATTTGTTCCGCTCGGTAGGATATACCACTTTACATCGAGTAAAGCTGAATGGTTGGTAGATACTCGTTGTACGTCTGCCGCGAATAGGTATATTGCTACGCGATACGGTGATCCCGTTGTTCGTCATGAGTAAAAAATATGCCGCATGTAAAAGCATATATATGAAAATAATATATAGCAATATCAAATTAATGTTTCACAAGAATGAAATAATGGAGCAAGAATAATATATTCGTTATCTCGAAAGGGGATAAATATGCTTAATGTGTTTGCACATTCTCGCCTTTAGAGTTTATCTAAACTTTGATTAATTTTATGAAACGCAGATTGATCTCAAGCGTAATATTTCCTCCCTTGATTAATTAATCTTCGTTAATTCAGTCAAGAGGGTTTATCAGAGCTTCTTTTTATCCGTCTTAGTGCGCCTGGCGTGTCAGCAGATTCTGTGAT
>NW_021849727.1:17092-83251 GCF_003651465.1 Formica exsecta | reverse complement strand
CAGGAAATTCTGTGATTATCGTTAAAACAAATAAGCGATCGATAACGATCATTTTTGCAGCTTTTTCTTCTGTCAAAACCTTTGATTGGTTTAACGATTTTTAATATTTTACGGACGCAAATTTATTTAAAGCTGAGTTGTTCAGAAGCATCGACGAAGTTCGAGGCGGTGAAATCAACCAAAATCGATTTTGACCAGAAAATAATGGCTTTATCGATTTATATGCAAATTTGACAGAAATTTATATTAAATATGTACACATATGACGTACACGTTTGTGGCTGCACGTGATGCATTTGAACGATGCATACAAATGCGCCGCACAATGCGAGTACAATATAACGTACGGTTGATCCAAAAATAACGTGCGAATGTACTAGATACGTGAGTGATAATGCTTTAATTACATTTATGATTGCGCGTCCCCTTATCCACAAATAAAAACATTTGCAATCTTTTAATTTTCCCATTTAATAACGAGAGATAATGTGTTATGAAAACGAGTTCTAATTCGTCGCGTGACTTATTTTTATTACGGCAAGTCTCAGTAAGCGAATTCTGAGTATCTGTGTTAATTAGCTTCTACAGATTAACTTGTACAACTTGAGATATCATCGATATCTGTGTCGTGCATTTCTCTATATCTCCTGTAGAATCTATAAATCACAGATCTTGTAGGGTAAAGTTTCCCTGAGTTCTGGCTGTGTCAGCAAGGATCAGATCATTAGAGAATAACAGATGACAGTTTACAGAATTGAGATTTGTTCCATTGTTAAATTGCTCGATGCATTCAAACTAATAGTGAACAGACGATTCCAGAAATGGAACATTGCAGTTGAATTTTCGAAGCCATAGCCGTTAAATATAAAGTTGAAGACATTTGTTGAAGTCGATATCGGTTAATTGAAATCTTTAAAATCATTTTATATACGAGATAACGATAAAGTTACATGGTGAGTTTCAGCAATATAAATGCTGCTTTCAGGAGTGTGTTATTATTAAACTAAAACCTGTGCGACCTCGGTAGAAGTGTAACATATACAAGCCGTCAATCTATCGAGAACTGTCAGCCAGCGAGTTTTACTATCAGTTCTATTCTTGTCAATCGCCTTTAGATTTCTCTCTTTTCTTATGTCGTCTATCTTTTCTCGCGAGCTTTTCGTTACAATTACTGTAGCGGCATTTAAATCTTATACATGTTTATTATATGAATGGAGAAAAATAAGAAATTAGTTCAACGATATTTATATCTATATCAAGGATAGAACGTCGAAAAGATTTTAAAACTATCAATTATTTATTCACACTCGGAAAGATTTTAAAATCTTTCGATTTTCCTGGCTAGGACGTTTTCTCTCGATTTCTACATTTTGAGAGCAACTTTTTGCGACGAAAATGCGCGTTTTTCACCACATTCGCTATCTCTCGGCCGTTCTTTTACCGGGTTGTCCTAATGCGGATATATCGTTATAACGCTCTGTCGTCTACGCGCGACATGGATCCCCCGTTATCCCATTGTGAAAAGATTTCCAATAGACCTCGTCAACGTCCCTTTCACACCAGACTTCACAACGGCTGTTTGCATTCGACCGTATGTGGCGTATATACGGCTACAATATATGTATATCTATCTGACGTGAGACTTCGTTTATGTACACGTATACCGTGGAATCGTATCGCGCCGAAGCTTACGACGTGCCTCTGAGTCGCAATAGAAATTCCGTGGAATGTGTGTACGTCTATTCGGCCACACTATAAATAATAATTTCATTAAATCAACAGGCAGTGCTATCGTTGATCGTCGCCACGGCCTTCGATTGCGTTAAACTCGTGCTGCCGATAACCGGATGTTGAATGTATACCCGAAGTTTGCCATGTTATTGCGACCGCGTCAGGTATAAAAGATAAGCGATTCATAATTCTTGCAAAAATGTTTAATAATCGATTAGATTATTAAAACGATATTGTATGACTTGCGTAGAATATCGTAAGATCACAAGTTTCTATTTGTTACAATTAGATTCGGCTTTTTATAAAAATTTTTAGAAACGAATGTGGGTTGGACAGACCTCCAAGTAACGATCGATATATTAAGGGTCGGGATAAGCAGGGGAGAAAAAAATAAATGCAACCCTATTTTCACACTGACAAACATTGCGAAAGATTTATTTTCGGCTTTCCAGGGGATAGAGACTTCTATTATAAAACAAAAACTTATCCCTATTACGACACACACGGCGATCGTAACATGCGATCTAGTTTACATTGAAGGCTATAGTTTATCCTTTGCCGGATGATGTTTGCATTTCAAATATAGGATGTGAGAGAAGAAGAAGAAAAAAAAAACTATAAGAAAACGGGATAAACCTCGGGGGCGCTCTTAAAAAACATAATTTTCTCAGAGAAAGTGAATACTTATACTAGCACATGTCATATGTATTAATGGTAAATCTTTCGACACTTATTGTTAAAGAGCGATTTCTGAACGATTATGTTCACAAACTTGTATGAACGACTTGTATACGCGATAATATAAATGTAAAACATAAAGGAACCCTTATTTTCTCTTGTTGTGCACCCGATAAGAATGTTTCACTGCGATAAAATAAAATATTTCTTTGTAATATCGTTTTTCGATTGCATACACGTATAAGGTTAAACGTTAAACGATGGATAAATGTTCGATAAAAAGGAACCTTCTTATCGCTATGGCCTGATTGAAAATAATCTTCGAATCTTACGAAAGGAGAAAATGTATATATAGGTGATCCGTATTTAGAACACGCCTGCAAGATCGTCGGCAGATATAAGCCACCTAGTCGATCGATTCCGGTGGTTGTCCACTTTATATTAGTGCTGCGAGATAGAAAAGCTTTCATGTTTTCGAAATGATCTGTATAGAAAAACATTTCAGAAATATTTTATCGCGTCACAGAGATATAAAGATTATATTTATTTAATATATTTTATTTATTCAGATTAATTTATTCATGTAATAAAATAATTGATAATTTGTATTCTTCAATAATTTTTTCGTTTTTTTATAATATAAAATAGTTATATAATAAAGAATAAATATTATATATTTATGAAATATTATAAAGCTTTTATATTTTTTTGAGATGAATGCGACACAGATAACAATCTTGTTAAATATTCAAGCCCAAATAAGTGTAATAAAATGTTAACAATTTTTACAAGTCATTTTTTAGAAAGAAAGCTGGAAAATACTTAATATCAGTTTAAAGACATTTTATGTAGTTGAGACGTGTACTTTTTTCCACAGATTGCTTCAATTGTGTCAATATGCTTAAAAGTTTAGTTGTTTCCGTGTCGGTAGAGAGAGAGAGAGAGAGAGAGAGAAAGAATTAATTATTGCGACCGCGTCAGGTATAAAAGATAAGCGATTCATAATTCTTGCAAAAATGTTTAATAATCGATTAGATTATTAAAACGATATTGTATGACTTGCGTAGAATATCGTAAGATCACAAGTTTCTATTTGTTACAATTAGATTCGGCTTTTTATAAAAATTTTTAGAAACGAATGTGGGTTGGACAGACCTCCAAGTAACGATCGATATATTAAGGGTCGGGATAAGCAGGGGAGAAAAAAATAAATGCAACCCTATTTTCACACTGACAAACATTGCGAAAGATTTATTTTCGGCTTTCCAGGGGATAGAGACTTCTATTATAAAACAAAAACTTATCCCTATTACGACACACACGGCGATCGTAACATGCGATCTAGTTTACATTGAAGGCTATAGTTTATCCTTTGCCGGATGATGTTTGCATTTCAAATATAGGATGTGAGAGAAGAAGAAGAAAAAAAAAACTATAAGAAAACGGGATAAACCTCGGGGGCGCTCTTAAAAAACATAATTTTCTCAGAGAAAGTGAATACTTATACTAGCACATGTCATATGTATTAATGGTAAATCTTTCGACACTTATTGTTAAAGAGCGATTTCTGAACGATTATGTTCACAAACTTGTATGAACGACTTGTATACGCGATAATATAAATGTAAAACATAAAGGAACCCTTATTTTCTCTTGTTGTGCACCCGATAAGAATGTTTCACTGCGATAAAATAAAATATTTCTTTGTAATATCGTTTTTCGATTGCATACACGTATAAGGTTAAACGTTAAACGATGGATAAATGTTCGATAAAAAGGAACCTTCTTATCGCTATGGCCTGATTGAAAATAATCTTCGAATCTTACGAAAGGAGAAAATGTATATATAGGTGATCCGTATTTAGAACACGCCTGCAAGATCGTCGGCAGATATAAGCCACCTAGTCGATCGATTCCGGTGGTTGTCCACTTTATATTAGTGCTGCGAGATAGAAAAGCTTTCATGTTTTCGAAATGATCTGTATAGAAAAACATTTCAGAAATATTTTATCGCGTCACAGAGATATAAAGATTATATTTATTTAATATATTTTATTTATTCAGATTAATTTATTCATGTAATAAAATAATTGATAATTTGTATTCTTCAATAATTTTTTCGTTTTTTTATAATATAAAATAGTTATATAATAAAGAATAAATATTATATATTTATGAAATATTATAAAGCTTTTATATTTTTTTGAGATGAATGCGACACAGATAACAATCTTGTTAAATATTCAAGCCCAAATAAGTGTAATAAAATGTTAACAATTTTTACAAGTCATTTTTTAGAAAGAAAGCTGGAAAATACTTAATATCAGTTTAAAGACATTTTATGTAGTTGAGACGTGTACTTTTTTCCACAGATTGCTTCAATTGTGTCAATATGCTTAAAAGTTTAGTTGTTTCCGTGTCGGTAGAGAGAGAGAGAGAGAGAGAGAGAGAATTACCATAATACATCACGTAATCTATTTCAATTGAATTGTCCAGTCTAAATTGCGCGCCCTATTTATTGGACATCGCATTATATTATCAATTGTAACTAGCGTCGTAAAGTATACTCCCGCGGTTGACACAATTTAATCAGATGCGGTGAGCCGCGTATAGCCGCGCTATTCATCAATTCAAATAAGCCGCAATCAAAGTTGCTTGCCCGCGCAATGCTTGTCAGATATATTCCACGATATCATGGGAAAGACGATAACAGGTCCTTCGCGTTCTCTCCTCTGTTGATGCGATTTTGCTCCGTGTCCGTGTACCTGACATTGCGCGCAATCTGTATATCTATGCTTGTCGCAAACTCGAAACGAAACTCGGAACTTTCCAATGCAATCCAGTGATTGCATGTATGTGATCCCAAAATTGGACCTATGAATATATTTTCAGAAATTCGTTTCTACGCTTTTTCTACAAACATCTGCGTGCGAATTCTCCTTTGATCCGTATATCCGCCCGTATGATGTGTAAAAGAAGTTGTCAAGTTCCAACTTTTAAAAAGATTTAATTTAACGCTTAAAATTGCAAAATTATTTATATATAACGGTTATACGCGAGAAAATGCTATTTATATTTATAAAATTTAGATATGATTATATAATTTTTGTGCTTATGCATGGAATGTAAATTTAATATTTTGTTTAACTTGAAAATATTCCCAAAATAATTAAAATAAATGTACATTCTTGCTTATTCATATATTTAAAATAAGATTAAAATTCTATCTTTATAGCGGAATGATGTATTAGTAACACTATTTAGATTATAAGCAATTAAAGATTTAAAGGCGCTTTAAGAATTAAATTTTTAAAACTTAAAAAGCAAAAGCAATTTTTTCTTTATATACTTTTCATTAAACTTTAGTGCATTTATTACCATGTGGAATACATGGACTATATATGAACTGTATATAAATTATATGTACTACAAGTGGATATAAAAGGCAGATGGCTTTATTCTATATTATGCTCCTTCACAGTTGTCAAATGGAAAAAAACTTAGCAGATGGGGATATGTGTTTTGCTCATAAAATTAACAGGGGAGACGAGAAGAAACTTTTGTTTCTTTATATCATATAAAATATCGAGGTAGAAAAACGTTTTATATGAAAAATAACAAGCTTGCAGTACTTTATGAAAGGATAAAATTAGTACTGCTTCATTGCGCGTGCAAAATAAATGATTCGACAAAAAATATCTTGCTACACTCATATAATAACGCATTCAAGAGTATCACAACAGTATTACAACATAATAGAAAATAACTGTAATTCCTAGGAAAGGGAGAATTCGAATTTTATATTTAGAAATATAACAAAATATTACTTTTTAATCAAAAATTTTTAAACGTATTATCGTTACCTTTTTCATATATATTATATAAAATTTTTAATAAGCGCATTTTATGTATTATAAATAAATTTGGCAAACAGATTTTATTAGGCTTAATAATAATAATAATAAAAAAAAAAAAAATCTTATAAATTACGTTATCAATAAAAACAAGTATTTTTGAACCGGCATTACATATAGACATCGATGAAAATTATTGCGGAACAAATGCCATTCGTGCGAGATGATCGCGTCTCTAGAAAATACTAGCAAATTACAACCTCGCTTTATCACGTTGACTGCATATTCCTATGACACACTTTGCCGTGGCATGCGGATAAGTTATCGATAGTTTGTATCGCGTGCAGATGCCGCGCTAGTGATAAATTCCGCTACTAATTCTGTGCATCATTGGTATGACGCACATTATATGCGGCGAAAACGACGAATTCTTCTTTACAGCAGAGCTTCGCTGCGCTAAGGAACGCGGTGCTAATGTAAATTATGGAATGCGAACGTCTATTGCTGTCGTCATTCGCTGCAGTTATATAAGGAGCTCACTTTTTTTTTTAACACGTTGATGAATATACAGAATTGATAGAATCCCGTTTCTCACACACACAGTTTTGAATGTTAAATATTTTTAGCAATAAAAGCGCGAGCTGATGTACTCTCTTTGTCAAAGTTTGCATTTAAAATCAACTGATTGACTGTTCGAATTATAATATATTAGAAATTATACTAAATTTTAATATAAGAGGCAAACTCGCGAGAGAATAACCTCGGGAAATATAAATATTCGCCTCATACGGATAATTTTAAGAAATTAAATATAGAGCAATAAATATAGCGTACACATATAAAAGAAGTACCAACAGCGAAATTGAATGATTTTTATAAAATATCTGCATTCAACAAATGTTATCGTTGCGTCGTGAGACCGCGTTAAATTGCTAACGGCCGCGCGTTATAAAATAATAACGATACTTGTTCATGCAATGACCGTGATGGAAGTTAATTTTATTGGCGAACTGCGTCGGAGAAATGGGACAGACGAGTTTCGTGGTCATCGCAATTTTTTTTATTACACAGGCGACTCTTTTATCACGCGAAAACCGAGCGTATGCGAATATCAGCATCCGATTGCAATAATATTAATTATTTATGCTGTAATTGACAATTAATTTTCATTTATTATAATTTATAGATTTACGGAATCTAATAAGTACTAACTCTGTCTGAGCAATGATTAATCTCATTTAAAAACGTCCGACGTTTATCCGCCTATTGATGTTTGCTGATGTTATTATTTACGAGGCCATTAATCATGTAATTTGACTACACAACCCTCGATGTTCCGAGCAACTTGATTAACATGTAACGATCCACAAATGTGCCATAGTGAGGATTATGATTGGTTTCTGGCAACCTATAATTTCTCAATACCTCTGTAACATTAATCCTAAGAATGACAAGATATTCATTACTATGTATCATTTATCACTGAAAACACATCCATTATCTCAGAAAGAGATTTACTTTTTCAAAATACCAGATTCGGTTACAAAATTGAATATCACTAATGATTTCACAAATCAGTTTCGTAAATCGTCAATATTAGATATATTCTCATACAAAAGATTTTCACTCTAATTTGCAGTACATGTGCAATGAAAGAAAGAGAAAAACGTTTAAATATAAAGTTATTCAACATTAAATATCATATAAATTTATAGATTAAATCTCAAAAATACAAATTAAATCGCGACACTCTACATAAAAATTATATGTTATTATACGAGAAGCAAATTTTCTTTGCATGATATTTTCACTAGCGATTTTATGTGTCTGACATTCTTACCTCCAATTCCACACGGATGACAATTCTTTTTAGCAATATATCTATTCGCGGAAAGTGAGTTGTAGTGAAAAGTGTTTCCTGTTTACTTTATCGAGACATTGCTAGTCAAGTATTAATATGCATAGTAATATGGCGCGATTCAGCTCATGACGGCATATTATTATCTCGTGGCATCGTTAGTGTCCCATTGTCTATAACCAGGCCATCGCAAACGTAACAGGCGGCGTCGCATTAACGACCGTAATCGATTTCCGAGGAGAAATTGTTATTCTTTTTTTTCTTTCTTACGCATGTGGATGAAAAAGAGAAAGATAAATGCTCAACAAAAAATACTAAAAAAAAAAAAAAAAATTTTTTAAATATTTTTATGCAAGAGATTTTATGCGAATCGTGTTAACTCGCTCTCAGTTATCAAAAATTAAAAACAAAAAAGAGAAAAAACAAAGAAAAAGCCTTCCGTGATCAACTAAAAACAAAGAATAAGAGAAAAAGCACATGGAAAGGCATGAACTCTTCCTTATTTCCTTCGCGAAAAACAAAAAGAGAAAGAATATGGCAGGAACAGAAACTTCCATCGTTCCTTTCTTTTCTTCCTCTCTCTGTCTGTTTTTCTCTCTTCGGAACACATAATTCACCGCGCCGACATGATAACAGAAAATGCTGTAAGAGAAATAGTCCTCACATACAATAGCATTTAAAATATTGCCATGAACTCCGAAAATCGAATCATTCGATCAGGCTATCCATTACTTCCTTTCCCCTGTAATCTTCACGAGATAATTTAAAAACATTATTTATACAATTTTTTTATATAGATTTTTATTTCGCGATAGGTATTTATAAAAGTTTCTATTTTTGCAAATGAAATAGAAAGTATTGAGTTTTTTTTCACGTATTCATTTATTTCACTCTTATCTAATATATTTTATTATGATATTTAAATCTTTATTTAGAGAAGATTTCTTTCCGGAAAACGGTTTCCCATTAGATCGTAAAGCGGAGCATCCAAAATAAAGACAAAAATGTTAAAATAGCGGAGTAAAACTCATTTCCATCGTTTACCGATTTGTATCGTATCGTGTTGTGTAGAAACACTGAAGTTTCACAACGAGAATGCATTCATTATTGTAATGTCCAAATGACGTTCGACAAAATAAGATAATGAGATCGTATACTCACTCTTTCTCTCTCTCTCTCTATCTGTAGCATTTAAGCAATACCATTCAAGAATATCAATCAAGTAATTTTAAAATAAGACTTAAGATAAGACTTTTTACAATAACAGGAGCAATAATCAAAGACATGAAGAAATTACCACCCTCGTTGGTTTTTCTCATACTTTGCGATAATGCTTCTGACGTGCCAACAGCCCCTAATGGCTGAATAATAAAAGATATTACTACTACGCGAAGAGGCAGTTTGCAGCAAATGAACCGATTTTTAAATTGAACGCGAATGTAATAAAAAATGTGAATAGTTGGAAATCAAATATATAATATATACTCTAAAAGTATTATCTTACTACAAAATGTAACTTTATTTCATCTCCATTATAAACGTATCTTTTTTAACCTTAATTTAGTATTCTATTTAGTAACTTCATCGTTTTTCGACCAGATTAAAGAGATTCTCATCGTTTCTCTTTGGCAAGCCATAAAATTCTATTGTTTCTCACCAGGAAATTGTTATTACGTGAAATAAATGGTTCTGTCATAGTATATACAACTATAACTTATAACAATCGTTATAAAGTCAAAAGTTTCAAAATTTATCAATAAATTTTATTAACTGAACGGAAAAATTATAGTTATATATATCCTATTTATTTTATTTTTCATGAAAAATATAAGAGAGAATACGTTATCATTTATGTAAATCACTAAATTATCAACACATAAGATAAATCATAAATAAGATAATTATGTATATAAGAATATCAAAAAGAATTTTAGGGATTTTCTTTAGCAGCTGATATGCTAAGTTCTTTTCAGTCTCTTTATCAACGAATGCTTCAGACGCAACGAACGACTTTTGTTATCGTTTACTAAGATCTGCATGTTTCTCTTTCATGCGCCACGTTCTTAAGGTAGAAGGGACAAGCAAAATGATCGAAGTACCTTCTCGTAACAATACGTCGCTACAGAGCCTATACGAATTTTGCTGCCGCTTGGGGTGAGATTGCGTCAAAAGGGCTCGCGTGATCACGTGATTCATGGAAATTAAATGTCCCGTGTGGCAAATATAGAAGCAAGCGGCAGCGAGTATCGTAACTTTTGTACGTTTAAATAACCTTGATGTTTTATTTATCATTGATATTTTACGTGATTCTACGCTACGAGATTATAATATTCGATGTTAATTCGACTTCAAATTATGAATAGTCTTAATATATTAAAATCAATAAACGATTAATATATAAATTATTTCTCTTTTATAGAACATTATCAAGAAATTTTTTATAATTTTTAATCTGTCAAAATTATGTAGATTTATTTGTTCAAATTAATGAGAAAAAGAAGAGGCAATATCTGACATTAAAAAACTTTAAACTAAAATAAATCTATAAGAAGTTACAAGACTTTGTTTTTTAATGTATTCTACATCGACTTTACTTTGACAGAAATTTCTTACGGGATTTATTTATGCCAAATAATTTAGCATTTGAGAAATGTCGACAAGTGAATTCGTCGCTGTAGACATTTTCGTCAAGAAAAACTCATCCACTCTCGAGAATTTGCCTTTAAAAACTTTTCTGATAATCCTAAATTGTATTATATAACAAAACAGTTAAATCCCGTCGATTCGAATAAATTTGAGAAAATGAAATTAAAGGAAAACTATCATTATTTTTGTGCATATATATATGACAGAGACCTTTTGGTTTAAAAATTTGTAGTATTCATTTGTTCTCTCTCTTGCCATCGTCTTACACAATTGTATTTCAAGAGCGTGAAATTGTCGGATTCAGCCGCTGAGTTTTGCTCTAAGAATAAGGTAGAATTATTCATTGTGTAGTGTAGCGAATAATGGAAACAGTTAATCTAGAGTGCAGATGTTAAAAAATAGCGAATCCGTGAAAATTATATTATAAATATCAAATATCGGAGATGATTAAATTCGAAATGACCAAATCAAGCGTTTTCGAAATTTCCAAAATCGAAATTTTGGATTTCTGATATAATTTATAAAAATAAAATCAAGATGATTATGAGAAGATTTTGAATAAATAGTAAAAAAATTACGTAAGATATCTTAAAGTCTTAAATTGTTCGGCAATTGTCATCTCTGCATCTCTGCAGAGATGAATATTATTTCTTATAGTTGAAAATTTATTAGAAGTTTTTTCAACTATTAAAATAAATGTATATGCAAATATTGTAAACAATTCTCTCTCTTTTTCGTGATAAAACGTGGGGAAACGTATAGAAACGATGCAGGTAGTCGTACTAAAATGTAGAGTTCTTGGATTTCACGATAAACGATAGCGAGGCAATATTCTTCTCCCGTATTTCTTTCTTGCCGAATTTCAATTTGCGTACATACGTAGTCGACAGCCGAAGAAAATGTCGTCGATCGTGTATCGCGTACGTGATCCGCCTATAAAGCTCGGAAGAAATGTCATAATATTGAAAGCTTGGGTTTCATAAAGAAATTTTTTGTACTAGAGAGAAATTCTAAACAATTATATTCACAATATCCTCATTCATATTCAATTGTAAAAATTTATCTTTCTTTAAACACACACAAAATGGAATAATTGTAGACATTTCAAAAAGCGGATCATTTCTCGTTCAATTTATATCACTTCAAATTACTATTTTCTCATTTTAAAGGAAGCGAAAGAATAATTATACATTCTTCGTATAATCTGCTTTCCGAATTGCAATCTTTTTCTCTGTTAATCGAATTTTATTATTCTTTTTAACTAAATCGCGATATATCTAGAATATTATATATATTTATCTAAAATTATATTTTTATATTTATCTACAAAAAATCTGTTATTTTGTTTACCGCAAATGTATAAAATTAATAATAAAAATCTCTCATAAAAAGTACAAATACATTCCAAATTCAAAATCGTCTTGCAGTCTTTTTCATTATCACGTAAATTGTGCAGTGTATTTTTGCGGTTCACTATATATTAACGTAATTACCGTAAAGTAGTTTACTTGTAGGATGAAAGAGGCAGCTGAGAATCTGATAATGTTAGCGATGATGCCAGCTGATCCAAAAAACCGTGGGAGTTTCTTTCAAAACGCGCGTGTTAACGGCAGCGAAGCGTTGCATAACCCGATAAATAATGCTTTTCTATTGTCGCGAGGGTGCGACGTTTATTCTCTCGAACCGCGCGATATTAAAGATACATTAACTCGCCTGGTGGACCGATAGTTTTTTTAACCTGGCCGTGACAGGAGAATAACACGAAAGAAATATGACGGCGCACTCCTCTCGGTCTTTTCATTTGAAAAGGCGAGCGTGCGAGGAGAGCAATAACAACTCGCCAGTTGTTCGAGAAAGATTCATTGCTTCCCTGCATAGAGAATCTAACGAGCTTTACTGAAGCTTAAGTTTTTTCCTCACCAGTCGTGCTGACGTTGGTATTGAACCGGTACTCGAGTATCGTGAATAAATGAGTGCTTGCGCGTACAAACACATATCCGCTATGATAATTTACGAATGATGAAATATAATGTGAAAGTATGTTAGTCTCTACACGCTGCAATATTTTATTGTCTCTTTATAATCTCTTAAAAGATTAATTAAGTTAAATATTTCAATAAATATACATATCGAGAAATGTATTGCACAAATATTTGCGCGTCTTAGTTTATATTAGTTTTTATATATTCTTAAGATATATATGTAAAGAAAGTCAAAATTAAAGAGAGTATGTCAATAATAGATAATTATTTCAAGTCTTATATAACTGGTTTGGTAGCGAGAGGAATATACATATATATAACACTTCACACGCAGCCGAGAAATTATGCGCAACTACAAGGATGATTAAAGCGTTTAATAATAACCGTTGGAAACTAAAAGTAAACCAGACGATGTCTAAGATCGATGTAGCGTAAAGACAAGGGACGGTGTTTGGGAAAGGGATGCGCTTGATATAAAACAGTTTTTATATGATATCTCTCTAATTACTACAACAACAAAAACTGTAACTACATAAGTTTGTGAGGAATATACAAGTATATTTAAGTATATATATATATATATATATATATATAGTGTGTATATATATATAAATGTAAGTACATATATGTTATATATATACATATGTTATGTGTAGATATGTTATAAATGTATGTATATGTTAAAAAAATTAAAAAAAAAAAAAAAAAAAAAAATTTATTCAAAAAAATTTATTTTGTCAAACATAAAGAACCGATAGAATATTATTGTAGAATGTTATTGCCTTCAAAATAACAAACAAAACAATCTTGAAAAATCGGCTATTTGATTTCTTCAATACTTCATATGCATCTTGTATGTAATATAATTTTTCGTATTCGATAATTCATATATTGAAGGATTTATCATATCACACTATTTACTCTCTATATCTCACACTTGCTGCAAACAAGTTTTTGCGGAGCAACATCATAGGAAATGGAGCGTTTGGACTTTGAAATAAACAAATATGTAGGAAAATCGATCTCGAACGCGTAGCTATTACCAAAGAGATCGTCCTGTTTTTCTCGCGAAGTTTGCGATTCATCCGTATTTCGCGTGTATTTTATGAAGATCCCGTAGAGATCTAGAGCACGTCGCGGCAATAAAGTCCGCGTTACACGACAATATTGATATCGATACTGTAATTCCCAATTGAATTTCGAGGATTGCATTTTAACATTTTTATCAAAGATCAAGCTATGATAACCTGATTGCAAATTCACACAAATAAAATTATAGTAAAAGTTTTCATAAAGAAAATCTTTATCTATATCCCGTATCAAAAAATTATGGTTTCGATTAATATTATACTGCTCGTATATTTTCATTTCATAATTATTAGCAGCTAATGTAAATAATTTATTGTTACTCATCTATTGTGTATATTTTCATGTCTACATTTAACACTAAGCAACGAAGAAAGTAATGTGCGTGTCTTTTGACTTTAAACGTCATTTTCCTAAAGTTTCTCGAAAGCAGGTATACTCAATTGGCCTCGACACGCTAACTTTAGAATCGTAATTCCTATCATTTTTATAGTAATAGAACATAAAATACGCGTGCATCATTAATTCGTTTTCCAAGAGATAAACAATATATCCAAATAATTATATTATTAATAAAAAATATATTGCATTATATTTAATTTTAATAACATATTTCTAGCATCTGTCAATACTTGACATCAAGTTAAAAAAGAGAGACAAAGAAAGAGAGAAAGATATGTTGCTGATATGTCGGAATGTTGCTGATGATATAAATATTAAAAGTAAACATCATTTTTCAATTTTATCCGTTCTGTATATAAAATATACGTTCATATAAAAATATATATATATCATAGCACATCAAGAGTATAAAATAATAGTGTGTGCAAAAATAATATATTCATATGTTAGAGAAGCAGATCTTCTTTATTCCTGTTTACACAATGCATTCAAAAATATGTATTATATATGCACTAGAAATTGTCTCGGGAAAACTAGAACAATAACTTTGCTTTTCAATTCTTCATATATTGTACTTCTCTACAGTCCCAGATTCATATTTTCAATATCACATATACACTCTATATATCATATAAGTAATTTCGGATGCTAGTGTAAAAACAGCTTCGGGGAAACGAAGGATTAAATCAGTCCAAATAAACCCCTCGCAAAAAAGAGGATTATGCGCTCAAATGTCAGTAATTTGAATTTTAAATCACCGTCCACACACACATATATTCCCCAGGAATTTTCCCGCCGGGAAAACGGGCTGATTACGCGGAAATAACGAGACTAACAACAGTTTCATCGAAAGCGACAGCGGCCGTTCGAGTAATGTATCGGGTGAACGAAGAAAGCGCCGATTTCTTTCCCTTTCGAGGTAGCAGCAAAATCTAGAACGAACATCTAAAGCGCGGAATACCGTGTCTCTAATGCTTCTATTATTTAGGGTGCGCACAGCGGTCTACGGACTCACTCACACACACACACACACACACTCTCTCTCTCTCTTTCATCTGATCTCAGCCGGTTGGTGGTGCATTGCGCTGAAATTGCGCACAGTAAAAGGAACGTAAAGAATTGCACGCTCCGCCTACTGCCGACCCTGCGCTCTCACCCTCGCTACCCCTTTTCGTTCACCCCCGTCATCTCTCGCCTCCCTACGTCCCTTCTCCTCTACCAGGTAGCACCTACGCGCGTATAAATAGTGCAACGACGGCATGGTACATTTACAGAAGCGCGCCGCGGCATGTGTTTCGACCGCGACCTATTTTATCTTCAACCTTATCGCAACCAATGGAATTATAATTCCACCGCAGTGCTTAAGAACTTACTTTAAACTTTTCGATCGTGCTTGACAAAGTATTATTACATCAGGGATCGCAGATTCGATATGCCACACGATAAAGATAGGGGGAAAATGGCTATTCACTATCTACACCTTTTTATTTTAAAGACTTTAGTATAATTAATATACTTTTCAAAAAATGAGACACATTTTCTGCATCGCAGACTTTTTTTTTTACACTTATGAGCAATCATTTAAAGTGTGGCATCACAAGATGAAAATATAGAAAAAGAGAGCGATTACTTTGTCCGTAGTGGCAGCTTCAATCGCTTTTTCATTTTAATTTTATAGAAATATTTTAGAGAAGATATATACACACACTAATCTATGAATGTTTGTTTGTTTTTAATAGTTTCACTATTTAGTAATAAAAAAAATAATTCTGTAACGGTTACATATACATACATGCAAATACGCATAAATGCATACATATATGCGTATATTTCATACAAACTTATGGAGTTATAGAGTTCTTCCTGCATAGTGATTAGATATGATATAAAAATTGTTTTACATCAATGATTAAAAAAGTTCCTATCACAAATTTAAAATTGATCAACTGATTTAAAAAACTTTTATTTTAAAAATCAAATTCGAAATTTATAAATCTGTCGAAAATAAATATTTGAAATCAATAAAAATGTATTTATTTTCAAGAATTAAATATTTAAAGTTTTTATTTGGATTCTTTTTACGGACAAGATTTAAAGATATCGCGAATTTATACGCTTCTCGGTAATTTTCTGATGCAGTACTAAATTCTACAATCGACACTGCATTAGGCACGCACGATAGCCCTATTCTCTTCAGTAAAATTTTCCTAGGCAGTAGCATCGCGTCGCGAAGTAGGGGGAAATAATAAGCTTGATACACGCAGGTTTGTGAGACTCAACGGCGGCTTGCGCATCGACCGGCTACACAATGTGTTCCACATACACCTCGCGACTTTTATTCACGACTACCTTTTCTAATATGCCCTTCTCAATCGAGTACACAATATAGTGACAGGGCGCGTAATTTAGAGAGCGCCAAATTTCATACGGGCTGTGAAAAAAGTAAAGGAAAATTACTAATATTTGTAAAATTTTAAGAAATTGAGGCTGTTTTTTTTTTTGGTAGGGAGATCGTTTATTCAATAAAAAAAATCTTTATCTAGGTTTCATAAAAATTGACTGCGGGCTTTATTATACATATGAACAAAGTATAGAGTTTATCGCAGGTATAAGCGATCAGCCGTTCGTAGCGGTTGAACCGAAAAATCATTTACTTTATCGCGGATTTTTCAGTCGAGCTGTTTCGCGACGAGATTGATCATCGGTCGATCGCGTTCCGTATTTAAGCCGCGATTTACACGGTTTATGATCATCCCGAATGAATCATTCAAAGCAGCCGAACTTCAACAAACGACTTTTCTTGTAGAAGTGGCGTTAAACGTACACAAAATGTTAAAACCGTCACGTAATTTATTTAAATGCAACTGTTTCGCAAAATATATAAAATATTCAATAATATTTTAAGAGTATAAATGAGAATAAGCTAAAGATTCAATACAAGTCGAATCTACTTCTCTGCTCCTCTTAAAATCCAAAAATCTACATAAAAATATCAAGAGAGAACTGAGACTATATAAGTTATATCCCATAAATTATAAAAGAAATAATGCATGATTTATTTATATTATGCATGCATCAAAGTCCATTGACAAAATCAGCTGTATACAAAATTGTATGACTATATCCGCAGAATCTGGCGCAGTGTCCAATTTCAATCCATCAATCCTCGTCAAGGCATTTTATACACACTTGTGATACAATATTCAACATTTTAACACTATTTGATGAATATTTATCTCGGGACAAAATATGCAAACTTGCGTGCGTTAAAATAAAGATTTAAAGCGTACACAAAACAAAAATATCAATTTTATGTATACATATCGCGCGCGTGTGTATGTTTATTATATAAATAATATAATTTATTAAATGATAATAAATTTCATATATTTTAATAAATATACACATACATACACATAAAGGTAAACAATAAAATATTTTAATTAAAACTGCACTGAAAGAGAATTATACAAATAAACGTAAAGTATTTAAAAGATTAAAACAAGATAAAAGTAGCATATCAGTCGGTTTTAGAAAAATAATTCTAGAATATTCACTCCCATTCTTTCCATTGTTTGCACGATTACGTTTGTAATTAACATTATTGCAAACAGTTGAATTCTCGGTTGAATTATTAATCTCCACAGAAGAACAAGATAGTATTTAAGTAAATATAATAATGTAATAAAACGAAATACTTGTATGATAATCATTATAATATATATATATTGTTTTGTAAATTGCTTTTTACTGAGAATTACTTACACTATCAACTAATGATTCGTTAATTGCTAACAGAATTTCAACTGATAATGAGAGATTGTAAAGACATTCTAGGAAAGGAACATAAATCAACAAGAATAACTTCGTCTCGTGAGATAATAATATATCAATGACGAAAAAATAACTATTGGATGTTAACAAAAGAAACTTAGAAATATGTATATATAAAACAGATATATATTATAAATATTATATATTAAACAATTGAGAGAAGTATAATTTTCGCGGACTATAAACAAGATGATAAATATTCGCTTAATAAACATGCATATTTTGTGTCAAAGTAAATAGATAGATAAGGAAAGATGAATTGAATATATATATTGTGTGAAGAATGTTATTATAAAAATAAGAGAAAGTAAGAAAGACTCATCTCAGAAAAAGAAGAATTGTTTAATATTGATTCCGTCTATCCAAGCGAGATGAAAAGCAATGGTATTGCTATGTCTAACTATGAATTACAAAACGTGTTATTTATGTTCTAAAGTTTGTCTGACTGACCTCCAAATTTTCTATAGAGTGCTCTTACACACCTCTCTTGTTCCGTATGTATTATCTCTCAGTACAGTCTCTTTTTTCATATTTTTGTTTTGTTCTTTCCTTTACCATAATTTTTCCGATTATCAGATCACTGCTCGCAATCGGGGCAATTGTTTACCTTCCAAAATGTTGTCCCGATGTTTGGCCGAGTATGAGAATGAGATAAGAAACGAGCGATAGAACGATATTTTATAAAGTCAACTAATTTGGCTTTCGGCTTTAGATAAGATTTGAAATTTGCTTGTTCCAGGAATTGTGGATAGAATAACTTGTGATTTTATATAATCGCGACTTGTATATATATATATATATTATATATCATACAAAATTTTAGATAATATTCAGATTGAAATAATATATCTTAACCTTTAATAATTATAATTTGGATAAATGCTCAGTATAAAGATGTCTTCTCCGAATTTTTTCACACACAAATACATTTTATATATTATAGGACATTAGAATTTGCTCAAAAACAAATTGTTCAGTAATTTATTAATACGTTTAACAATGTTTTGAGCTATATTTGCACAAGTTAATATGAAGAGGCTATTTCAATATCAACATTTGCATTTATTTATTAACATATAATTTTTTTTCAAAAACTTGAAATTGTAATTTAAATGTGATGCAATTAATGATTCTGATAACATTGTATCATAATATAATTATAATCATAGCGATCACAGAATTCAATTGATTTCGTTTCTTTGGTACTCACCGTATTCCATGGCAATTATATTTGCATTACATCCTGATTCCATAAAAATAATTGCATACGATTCATCAGTACAGTAAATAAGCGCGGAGATCATCATCACATTTTTCGAGTTCCGATTCCGGTTTGGGACTGCATTCCGATTGCAAAAGTTTGCACTATATAAATCAAATATAGCCGTTATGACGTCATTCGAGCAATAATTCTCATTAAACGTGACAGTAATGTTATTTGTATATTGAATATAAACTTAAACATATATATATCGAATACAGAATGCGAATGTCATGCAATAATTGTCATCGCTAGTTATTAACAAATGCGTTACAATATTCATTAGATGATTTGTCACTTTCGATAATATTACAGATTGTGTGAGTAATGCGTTGTACGACACGAGTATGTGTGTGTGTGTGTGTGTGTGTGTTATGTATATGTGTGTGTGTGTGTGGAGAGAGAGAGAGAGAGAGAAAATCAAGAAAAGTTCAAACTAACCCTGGCGATAATCGAGATGGTATATATTGAGACTTATAACCTAATAAAATAGTAATATGTTGTCGTAACATTATTATGGCCATAGAGATTACAGAGATGAAATAATTCCGTCTTTCCTCGATACTCGCCATGCTCGATCGCATTTATATCTGCAACACAAGCCTCCAGATACCACAAGTGACGATAAACCGGCGCAAACGAGCGCGAAGACCATCACTTTTCGCCTCTTTCGATTCCGTTATGTGATCCGATTCCGAGATTCCGAGTTTGAACTGGGTATCCAACATGGCTGTCACGTGACGTCGCAGGCGAACTCGGAATCTCGGAATCGGATCACATAACAGAATCGGAAGTTGAGAAGTGTGGTGGTCTTCGCGCTCGTTTACACCGGTTTATCGTCAGTTTTGTATCTGGAGGCTTATATTGCAGATATATAATTGCGATCGAACATGACGAGTATCGAGGAAAGACGGAATTATTTCATCTCTGTAATCACTAATAACCATAATAATATGTTACGACAACATATTAATACGATGTTCTATAAGCCTCAATATATCATCTCGACTATCGTGGGGGTTAGTTTAAACTTTTGTTGATTCTCTCTCTCTCTCTCTCTCTCTCTCCCCCTCTCTCTCTCCCTCCCTTCCTCTCTCTCTCTTTCTCCCTCTCCCTCTCGCTCCCTCTTTCTCTCTCTCTCTCTCCCTCTCCCTCTCACACGCACACACATTCGTGTCGCACAATACATTACTCATACTTATTCTCTCTCTCTCTCTCTCCCTCTCCCTCTCGCTCCCTCTTTCTCTCTCTCTCTCTCTCTCTTTCTCTCTCCCTCTCACACGCACACACATTCCGCGCGCGCGTGTCGCACAATACATTACTCATACTTATAATATTATCGAATATGATAAATCATTTAATGAATATTGTAACGCATTTGTTAATAACTAGTGATAACAATTATTACGTGATATCTGTGTTCTGTGTTCATATATATATACACACATTTGTATTTAATATATACATATATTCGTCGTGTTAATGTGCGTTTAGTAAAAACTTACTCGAGTGAAGGGATTTGCGTTCGGATGACGTCACTATGACGATATTTGATTTGCAGAGTCTTGAAATCGGACCGTAGTACCATAACCCAGCAAACACAAAGTAACAGTAACATAACATTAATGTTATAATTTCCCACTCAACAATGTAACTGTTACGATACAAGGCGTGTTATATTGCAGTTACATTGTTGAGTGGGAAATTATAACATTGATGTTATATTACTGTTACTTTGTGTTTACTGGGAACGGAATCGGAAGTCGAGAGATGTGTGCATATTGTATTTATTTGGCAATAATTTCAAATTTTCAACAACGCATTCGGTTATTTATCAACGGTTCACTTGGTATGGTCCATTTGCAAGATGAAATATTACGTACATCAAAACGATATATAATATTGCGTTTTTCTGATGCAGGTGTTGCAGCTACGTATATATAAGCATCTGGGTGGTTTGCTCGTGCGATATTCGGCGACTCATTTCCGCGATGAGAAATTAAACATGACGCGTGTGAGCAGCTCTGCTCTTTGAACGTGAGTATTATTTAATTCATGCAGCTTTTCATTTGCGGAAAGCGTGTCAAAATTGGTCCGATGATACGTTGCGTTAAACGCATATCGCGATTAATGTATTCTATTCTCGTCTCAAAAAGACGTAGACGTAAGGGTTTTTTTTTCATATTGGCAACTTTGTTGACGAGTTTACAATGTTGAGATATGGCTTAGAGAATGGCGCGTGTCTCAGCGAACAACACGCACGCAATAATTGGAGAAACGCGTCAAAAGTTATGCCGACACGCTTCACGCAAATGTAACATGCAATTCTTTGATATTAGCCGATTGCTGTTGTAAACTGCCGTTTACATTTTCCTTTGTTTTGATATCTAAATAATATGTGAAAATATTTGCAATATGTTTTATGACGTATACAATGAAAAATATAAAAAATATCAGCATTTAAATATATCATGCAAATTCCTAAATAATACATATATGTGACAATTTAAAACCCATTAATTACAATATCTTGCAAAAAAAATAGTAATATTGTTTGAATCAAAAATACAAAGATAAATATATGTCACATTTAAAACACGAGATGTAGTTTTACTTCTATTTTTAAGTCTCATAAAATGTCAATGCTCATCTTAATTTCAAGATCGTAACATTATATTTTAAATGCCTTATAAAAGTGTAATAAAAATACACTTGACAATCACGTAATGCAATTAATAAATATTTAAAGTGCAATATTACAGATTTTATCGATTAGAGTAAAAATAATATTTTAATGAAATATTTGCAAAATAAATTAAAACTTATTAAGGTGTTGTTTTAATAAAAATGATTGTCTTATTTTAATATATTATTTTAATTATATCGCATGCAATAATAATCCGAAACGGTGCATTTCGCCGCATATATATATATATATATATATATATTTTTATATCTTATACATGATGTTTTATACAAAATATTTTTTTTTCTTATTAAATTTTGAGGCAATTGCATTGTTGTTTATCTTACGATATATTTGTATTATCTCATAGATTGTTGAACATTCTGAAATATTCAAATGTTTCTCCATGCGAGAAATGTTTATTTCATGGTAAGTAGCTACTGTGGAAACTTTTATACATCGGGTGCAATCATGTTGGTGCAGTTTTTGTGTTGCAGAGATAGATTAAATTTTATATTTTTATGCACGAAGCACCAATATGTGAATAAATGCAAGAAAAAATTGTTGTGTGTGTTTACTGATAATATGTACTTTTCTTGATATTTTTATTTTTTGATATACTTGATTTTTTTATTATGATTGGTTTATTTTTTTTTTATTTTGTAGCTGTATATAGCTTATATACATATGAATATTTTGAAATATAAGAATGATTATTGTATTGCGATACAACATTGTGATACAGCATTTATTAAATTATAAAAAATATCAAAATACGTATAGAAAAGTAAATATTAATCAAATGGCAAATATACGAAAATAATTTAATATAGTCTATAGTATCATTTGATTCAACTATTTCGCGAATCGCAGAAATATGTAGATTGTCTTAGCAATGTAAAATTTGAATATGCACATATTTCTAAAACAAAACAAGATGCAATCACTGTGAGAGAGCTGTATACAACATTAGAATCCAAAGTAGAAAAGCGCGTTGGACGAAGTAACTGGGAAAAAATGAGCTCTTTATTTAAGCTCTCTTCCTAGATTTTCCATTTTCATATGTCACACGGTAAAATGCTGACCTACTCGTGAGTTCGGTTCTGGCGCTAATTAATACCGTAGATATGACCACTTGATACGTTAAAAAAAACGGGAACAATACTCTGCATAATTCGTCAAGCAATTTTATCCAGAAAATATAGAACTGAAGTCTGTAATTTATGTTTGTGTATATTATGATACATTTAATATTAGATAATCTTTTGCACATGTTTTTAAAAATAAGAAAAAAATTTTGTTAAAAGGTCAAACGTGATGTAGTCGGAAATAACATACATAACACGTAAATGACATAAGCAAAATTGACCATTTGCAATTTTAAAACATCATAATACACATGAAATAGTTTATATATTAAGTATCAAAATTAATGCATTTTATAATTGTTGCATATATCATAACTCTTAAAAATCATATGATACATAATATACAATAAAAACGTATGACAGATTTTAGATTTTGCAAAATTTTTATATATATTGAAAGATATGATAATATTGTTTCTATTGAATCATTTTAACAGAACATGACTAAGTGACCTTACATTGCGAGTTTCTACCGTGTGTAAAGCTATACGTTTTATTGAATATCATAGCGCAATAAAATTGAATTTGTTTTATTAAATTCACCATCTCCAAAGACATCTCATAAAATATATCAAAAAATGTCCTAAAGCTTTCAGAAATATCATTTTATTTTAAGACTTCAATATTCCATTCTCTTAAAAAAAAATTTACATTTAAAAAGTTTCCTCGATATAAGTAATATAATTCTCTTTTCTACTTAGTTTTCTATTATAGAATTCTATGTAACAGTATTTTTTATTGCAATAATGCAATAACTGTGGCATATGACATTTGATAGCCAATTGATCAAATGTAACGATCGATAATTTCACACTAATTTTCCATAGTTTTCACACTAGTTTTCCATAATTATTCCAGTACCAAAATCTTTTAATAAATAAGTTTAAAAAAAACATACAATTGTTTATATGGACATGCATAATAAGGATAGCGATATATTCATATCGCTACTCACACTCGTCGGTCACAACCATTAGCTTCTCAATCGTTACATAATAATAGTCTCATATGTCTGATTACAAGACGATATTAACTACTGTGCGTTGGCGGTGCGGACGTCTTTTCCACTGCGCAGTAGAATGACAGGATTATCGGTCGTAACGTAAATCTGCCGAAGAAAATTACATAGATGCTGTGTAAAAGCCACCTGTAAATGCACTTGTACATTGCTGCGAAACCATATACCAACGAAAATCGAAAGTCCTTGTCTGCTTTCATGCGTAATCTCGTAGCATATAAAACAGTTAAAGTCGCGGAAGTATTTATTGCTATATGAAATAGCATCGTGTCAAGTAGATTGTTGATAAAGCTATAGTCGCTTTATGTCGCGACAAAATGAATAAAACTGCATGGACATTGTTCAATGCTATTCAATGCAGTGCATGCATTTTTCAGCTGTTTACATAGATCCATATAATTTTTTTATATTTTTAATGAAAATTGAAAGAGAGAGAGAGGGGGGAGGGAGAGGGAGAGGGAGAATTAGAGCCACTTTTGACTCTTCAGTTCATGAAAGTTAATCTTACTATATTTATTGATTGTTTATCTATTTCTTTGTCGCGCTCGCGTTAAATTCATTTATATAAAATACTACTATATAATGCAATGTACGTTCTCTTTAAACTAATGGCCGTTAAATTGTGTCGTCAACTATATGCCAACTACATCAAGAGTGTCTCAGGTCAAGAACTTTCGAAGTTTACGCGTTAATTATTAAATCGCTTTCAATAATTTAAGATGCTCCTACATGTTTCTAGCAAATAGAGGACTAATAGTTTGATACTTCACATATGTGCTTCTAACATTGAGAATTCTTTGGCGGTCATCCAATCCACCAAATTCACAACATAGTTGACTTGGTCAGTGACTGGATTAATTTAATTACACATGTTGTAATATCCTAAATTAAAAGTGAAATTTTATTTTCCGCCTTTTTGTGTTATCGCATTTTTTTATGACTAGCACATTTATTGACTCAATAAAAATGCTCTCTATCTCTCTATTATTATTGTTATTAAAAGATTAATAAAATGTATCAATTATCAATATTTAAAATAGATAAACAGTTACAATTACAAATGCGAAATTATAATTTTTTTTTTCTAAATGCAATTTACATTGAAGCATATTTTACTCTTTCTCTTTGAACTATTTATTTTATATTTACGTAAACGTCGCGTATGTACATATATGCCACAAAACTTATCGTAAATAAATCAAAACTTTTCCAATGGTTGTTGTAAGTAGGTTCTACATTGTTATATTTCAAAGCCACACATTGAGTCAGGTTATTTCTAGAATTCAATATATCAAATATTCCGCTCATAATTTATTCGGATTTATTTTCGGCCTTTATATTATTATCTTAATACCTAGAGATCTTATCGCATATAAATTTTAAATGGAAACAAAAGAAAAATAAATATACGAGTTTGATTACCACAATTGTTCGAGAATCGTCATTATAGTTCAATGATTTGAAATTTGAAAAATATAATCTAATTATTATTAAACATATATTTTCACATATTATTTTTTCGCGCCTTACGTCGTAAAAATTATGCCGACGTGAATTTGTCCTCGTAATTTGAAAAGCGTGTATCGCGATCAAACGTGTACACAGATTGGATTTTACGGATCACGCCTAATTATTAACATAAACATGAGTTATTATGATAATTCAGAATATCGAGGAAACGAGATGATTGAAATCGCATTTGCGATCCCTGTCGTCCCGATCCCTATTGTCTCCCTTAGTTTTCTGCGATATTGAAAATCTTTTCGACAGGAAATTGCTCTATAAAAGGAAGCGACATGAATTTATTAGAGATCGTGCTCTTTATTTTTGCTTCACAAAGTGAAATATTCAATGTCTTCTGTGCGGATCGAATCGACACCAAAAACCCATCGAGGAGAATTTATGCCGAGGCCATAAGTTAATAACGGGATGTCGGTTCCCGTCCACGATAGGCTAATAAAAAAAAAAAAAAATACTTTTTGCAAACCTCATAAATTTGCTCGCATATAACTAAATTATTGGTCATATAATTTATAACATCCCAAATATTCAAGACATTGTACCGTCTCTTTCGATAAGATATTATTAATGGTGTCTCATACGATAAGAATGTTATTAATGAAAGTTATTTTTCAGAATTTATATAGAGGAAAACATAAATATTATTTGTATCATTTATGTTGTGTATAAATTATAATAATGCTTATATAATTTATATATTGATAACAACAATGTTGTATAACGGAAGAGTGATCATTAGAAAAATTATTATTAATCACATTTGTATAATTATATCGTATTATACACGTTATTTCAATGAATAACATTTTTATACTGTTGGACACCATCGAGATAGATCAAGCACAGATTGATAAATATAAATAAATATGTATATTTCATTTCGGGGGTTGAAACCTTTCAATATGCGACTAGTATAAATTCAATAACGGAAAATTCAATTTTGGTACATTGAGATCACACGTTTGTTTCTATTTATTTTTGCGATAAATATAAACTGAATGTAAAATAAACGTAAAATACAATTTTGTGCACATAAAATGCAGATTTATAATTGATGTTCGTCTGTCTATCAGACATTCATCACCATTGATAAACTTTGTTTTCTTATATTATAATCCATAACAAACTTTATGCGATGCACAAAATATCATTGATAGTTTTAATATCATATTATCCTTTTGAAAATATCAAATCTTTATACGCGCAAGAATCCTGTGCGATTCTTTAATAGAAAGTTATACTTTTTGCAACTACAATCATGTGATCAATCTGAGATTAATACCACCATCTGATGCAGAATATTGGTCGCATCAAAGTCGGTTGGAAACTTAAAATGAGCATCGATTTTAACAATACTCTGTAAAAGTACGCGCGGATTCTCTCTATATTCCAGATGTATATTCCTTATAGTTTCTGCAGTACGGATGCAAAAGTTTGCTGTCTCGCATATACAAAAGCAGGAGCTTTATAACAAATCCACCACCATGCCTTGATTGCTCCTTGTAGCATCGAGATGTTTCCAACCTTGGTTACGATGCCACAAACCACGTGCAAACTAACTGTTTAGATGTGAAATTATATAATCCTAATAAACTATTGCCACGCATCCATGTATTTAATGCTAGAAATAAATTAACACATGTTTAAATTTTTGCGCGAAATATTTTTCGAATCAATTAAAATTCTAATTTATTTAATTTATTTATCATTATATAGAGTAAGTCTGTCGCTATGTAATAAAATGTAAATAGTTGCGTTATAAATTAAACCCTGTGCAATCTTGATAGCAGCGTGACATATACGGCTCTCCACCGAGAGCCGTCAGCCAGCAAGCTTTATGCTATCAGTTCTATTCTTCAATCGCCTTTAGACTTCTCTCTTTTCGTATTTTGTCTAGTTTTTCTCGCAAACTTCTCATTAAAATTACTCTAACGGTATTTAAACGTTATACACGTTTATTATATAAATGGGGGAAAAAGGTTAGTTGCACGATATTTTTACATATTATATCTGTGTTTCAAAGAGAGAACATCGGAAAAATTTCAAAACGTTGTGCCGATTATTCTTTCATATACTCGAAAAGATTCTGAAATCTTTTGATTTTCCTGGCTAGAATGTTATATTTTGACCTCTACATTTGAAGAGATAATCTTTTGCGACGTACCGATTCTTCTTTTGCACGCTTGGAAAGGTTCTGAAATCTTTGGGTTTTCTTGACTAAAATGTTACATCTCGGCTTCTATATTTTGAGAGGAAACTTTTTCTGACGATAGCGCATGCTTTTCTTCAAGTTCCGCTGTCTCTTGGCCGCTCTTTTATCTTGGCGGTCATCTCGGCGCGGATATATCGTTATAACCCTCCGTCATCTACGCGCGAAATGGTTCCTCTGTTATTCCATTGTGAGAAGATTTCCAATTGTCAAAGACAAATTACAAAAGTTTCCTTTTTTCAGAGTAATACGAAGAAAGAATTTATTTTTTGTTTAACCGCGTAATTTTTTTAAGTAACCATTACTTTACTGGAAAGTGTTCAAAGAGTTCGGAATATATATTTTATCTAGTTTTTTCCTTTAATATCGATAGCGAATAGCAATATAGTATCTCTGAATCTGCAGGAAATTGAAACGTTATTTATGCAAAAAACTGCATACCAGCATCATATTAAATTAACATTCTGCATCTGATACCTCAATAAGGTGACACATTATCCTTGACGTCCAACGAAAAGTCCGAGTATGAAATACTTCGAAAGCTATGAAAATTGTTCGATAAAATTCTGCACGTTCTCCATACAGTGTACGTTTAAATTTTTCTCTTGATAAGATAAGAACCCCCAGGGATAACGAAAAATAATCGGGAACAAGAATAATTAAAAGAAATCCGACGTGCCTTTATGACCCACATAATCTCCCGCAAGGATTTCTTATTTGAGAACAAGTCACGAATAGAGTCGCGATCGATTTTTAATATAAATAGATGTGTAGTGCACACATACATATAATATATACATGTGAACTTGCCTAATTTTTTCGTCGCCCTTCGTCTCTTTTCTCACCGTCTTTTTTTCGCTCACTCCATATTTATGAGGAGATTTGCCCGTTCTTTCTCTCTCTCTCTCTCTCTCTTTCTTTCTCTGCATCCCTTTCTCTTTTAGTCATTTTACTTTTTCCATTTTGCCGATCTGTCATGGCCCGTCCTCTCTTTCGAACTCTCTTTCAAACTCTTCTTTCCGTCTCTGTTTTAAGCCCCTTTCGTATGTTCTGTGCATACACATCTCCGAATCTATCCTTTTCTTTCCTTTTTTCTCATTTCTTTTTTGTTATCATCACCTTTCTTCGTCATTTTTGTTCCACTCGTTTTACCGAGCGGGGCATTTATTTACAGAAACAAAAATCGCGCGCGTTCGACCGATATTTGCTTTTGCCTGTCAGCAACATTCGACGATATAAAGTGGAAATACACATCCGTCGAAATTGTATCGCAGCGCGGCGTCGCGTTATAACGATCCTCGGTTGCGTGGTCCTTTAACATTTTTCTTTGTAGATTTAAGATAACTATGATAAGCTCTAGCAACTTTGAAATTGAACTTTCTGATTTCGTCTCGATATGCAAGCTACTTTTTTATCTAAAGGAATTAACGCAGTGCGAGCCAGTCATTATAGTACTTATAAATATTATGTCTTAATGACTGCTTTCTTCAATAACGATTAATTCTATTAACAAGTTAATTATTTTTATTTTTCAATTTATACATTATAATATATATTATATACTATATATTATACATTTAAATATAATATACATAAAAAATACAATATATATTACATTATATTATATAATACACATATATAATGCGTATTATGTGTTAGACAATTCAAGAAGAAAGCAGTTATTTCTTAAATAATGTTATCTGGTACTGAATCAAAGATGTAAAAATAAGAACGCAGAAAATATAAAAATATACGATCGAAATCATGAACTCACCTCATCGTAGATGAAATTGTCGATTTCCTCCAATGGCCTGCCATAGAACTTAGTCGGAAATGGTTCAAATTTATTTGGCAGTACGGCACCATCTTCCACCGACATTTTTCTCTTAGGTTGAAAGCCATATTCGCGCACTAATTGCACAGTCTTGTTTTCCCACCTATCGAGACTCTCCTTCGTGAATGGCTTTACTGTTTGCTTGCCGCCCTTGGTGCCGGGTGTCCTCGCGACTGGCGACTTGTCCTCGATCTTGGACACGCTAGAATCGAGAACGTCATCCGATGTAGCTTGAGGGGTCACGACATCCGCCTGGATCTCTGCACTTCCGGAATCTCCGGTACCGGAATCGGCGGAAGTCCCGGCGGTTCCGGCCAATGGCGGACGCAGTCTCGTGCTGTCTTGCATTCTGGAGCCGACTCTCTTAATCGGTGGGGATTCGCTTTTCTTAGACTCTGGAGAAATTGGTTTTTCTGTCACCGGAGATGTTCGCGATGGACTCGAAATTTCCTTTGCTCCGCCAATGTTCATTTTCTTGAAAATGTCCTGGTTTTCTTCTGCCGGTGAACTTGGATGTTTGTATGGCTCACGTTCCTTGTCGCCGTTCCGATAAGCTCTCGTCGTAGTCTTAGGGCGAATCTTGGCCGCCTGCGATTCCTCGTACTCGGTGTATTCAGGCGGACTTAGGCCCGCGTACGACGGCGGCGATCGATCAACCGACGGCGGCGATCGCTCGACCGACTTCGACGATCGTTGATCTTTGTCGGGTCCTCTCGTGGAAGGAACACGGGGCGAAAGTCCTTCGGAGTACCTCGAGCCTTCTCCGAAGCGACGTGGCCGAGACTCCTCGTCAATGATTTGCACATTGATGGAACTTTGTCTGGAAGACAAAGATATGCCGGGCCGTACGAACTGCTCTTTCCAACCGACAGGAAACTCGGAGGACCCTCGAGCGGATCTCTCCGGCGAAGCCTGCCCCGGACGATCCTCCAGTCGCCTCGGCCAACTTCTTTCCATCGGAAGCGAGCCATGATGGTCTCTCCGCACTAAGTTCTCACTGAATTCCCGATGTCTGACTCTGACACCGGATCTTCTGAATGGCTGAGGTGTCCTGGAGATTGCTCCTCTGATATAATCCTGACCGTCAAAGTCTCTGCTGCTGCCTGGGAGATTAAGACTTCTCTGACTACCGCTGTCTCTAGGTCGATCGTTCGGATTTCCCGTTGGCCCGTAGATACCCTCCTTTGCCAATTCATCCAATTCTTCTCTACTCAGATTTTTTACGTAGAGTCCGACCACTCGAGGTCGGTTCGTGAAACCATTGTCCTCCGAACCGCTGCTCGGAGGGCTGGGAGGACTTTTATACCCCTCGCTCCCGCCCCGCCGAGATGTCATTGGGACCTATGCTCGATCATCCCTTTCGATCCTGTACCACTTTCGTCGATCTCATGTTATCGCTAAATTGTCTCGATTCGATCTCTGCTAATCGATATCCGTCACGTTGTTGTCGATGAATTAGTCAGCAGAATTTGGAAATATAAAAGAATTATAATGCGAGCAGTTTCCCCCCGATTTCTCTCTTCTTATTTCGTCTCGAAATCGATTTTTGACAAAGTTTCAATCATTACGATTGCATCTGATATATTTCGGAACACCGGGATCGATTTCTGTAGTAATAGTAGTATTTTTTAAATTATACTTTACGTTGCGCACATTCGAACACATTTTTGTCAATTAAAACACTCGTGAAATCTCCATTCAAAATTGATTTAAATACAGAAATCGTACTTCTTTGTTTGGGAGGGGGACATTAAAAATTTCGCGATCCAAGATCAAAAGTTCACAGTACAAAAGAGAGCAGCCGTGGACGCGGTTAATGATGTTGATGCACTATGCTGCAAAATTACACCGTGCAACGGTTTGTCTTCTCAATATTTTAAAATGACTTACTGGAAATGAATTGCAGATAGATAAAAGATCCGATAAATTTGCTATATATATATATTGACAGTCTCAATAGCGAAGAATGTTGATAAGTGTTCGCGCGTGATGGATGATGATAGGGACTTTTCGCAATCCGTTTTCGCACTTTCAAAGTTTGCGCCGATTTCACTTGTCGGTAATTTTTGTTGCGTATAACGGATTACGACGGTGGTTACGCCGTATTGCGGATTCGTGAGACACACAGGGTGAAACTTGTAAAGACCAGATTTAACGTGCTTTCTCCGTGTCAACGACGAACCTCTTGAAATCTCGAAAAGCTTTCGATCGCAAGTCTCCTCGAGTTATATCGCCATTGCAATTCTCGGTTGAGCTTAGCTTCACCGTATTGTCGAAAGCGGTTTACACATACTCGCGCTGTGAAGTATACTCTTCGTGTCGTGTCGTGTCGTGTCGTGACTTTAAGAGGTCAAGGAGTTCGTACCTGTGTGATGCACATAGTTCATTCTGAATGTCAGCGACTAACCGAGTGCCATAGTAATGCCTGCTATAAGCATCGACCGATCGCGCTAATAGCTCTGGAATTTCGATTCGTTTTGCCGATGACAGTCAACTGGATAAATTTCATTATAAATTGTATATGCTTACGGTATCGCGAATAAAAATCGACCACGTGATTCCTCGCGACTCACCGTCATCGATCATCAACTGGGTCACTGAGGCGCGTGAAATTATCGTGTGAATCGCTGATAGCGCGTATTATAGCTGATGCAAATCCGCCGAAGGAAACTCGCGATGGATACTGGATCGATGACTCGATCAATAATAAATAATTTAAAACGCGGAAACGTACATTTGTTCCTTCGTCGATCGCGGGCTTTTGTTGTTTACCGTTTCGCGAGGATAAGCTTTTATAGATAAATACATGTCTCGGAAATGCAACAACGGTGTCACGAAGCGTCGCAGTCTCCCGGTCGATCACCCTGACCCTCTCAACGTTTATAGCTCGCGCTCCAAACCGGAATCACGTGAATGACATGTAGAAGATCCTGAAGACAAATTATCGGCGATATGGTCAGAACGCGATTAGCCGTACTGTTTGTTGAGATACACACTGGCGGGAAAGGCGCGTCCGCCTACACTCAATCGCGAACAGCGTGGTCGCCTCGTATCAACCCGCCACTATCATCATCACTAGCACCCACATCACCACGAGGCATCGAGACGAGATCGAAACGGCCGAGGCTCGTATCCCCCAGTCACCACTCACTCGTCATTTATCACCGTATTATCCGGCGAGGTACAGCGGTCGTTGCGATACGAATGGTACGGCCGAGCGGAGGAGAGAAAAGTTGAAAGCGAGAAGGAGAGAAGACGTTGGAACGGGAGCGCGAGAGGAAAGGCGAGAATGGTGCGAGAGAGAGAGAAAGAAAGAAAGAATGACAGACAGAGAGAGAAAGAAAGAGACAGAAAGAAAGAGAAAGAGAGAGAGAGAGAGAGAGAAAGATAGAGAAAACCGTGGTGCACCCTCGTCGTATAGTTCGGTAAATTCTGTTCGAGCGGGGGTGCAAAATCACGGGCGTCTCTTACGAGAGCTGTGGCGGCACTGTCGGCACTGAACCCCACCGGTATCCTGTACGCGCGCGCGCGTATCGAACCGAGCCGAGCCGGAGAACGCCGGCCGCACGGAATCTCCGTCGACGTGGCTACGTATACACGTAGCTACGGAGCCTCAGGGCTCACACACACGCGCACATACACACACACACACACACACACACACACATGCATAGCGAAGGGTGACGGGGTACGGTCGGAGAACGCTGCTGCCGGTGGTGGTGATGGTCGCGGGGGGTACCGCGTACCTGCACGAACACCCACTGCTGCTGACGCCAACCCCCACCTCCACCCCCACAGCGAACGAGCGCAGTCAACCCCCCCTGCGGGTGGTGGCGTTGATGGTGGCGATGGAGATAGTGGTGGTGATGGTGATGGTTGGATGGTTGGATGGTTGGTAGTGTAGGCAAACAGGATACGGCAAACAGGCGGACCGGCCGGGCGAACCGGTACCCCCAGGTTCCATGGGACACGCGCTGTAATTAATCCGCCAATCGACACCAGATTCCGCCGGATGCGAGAGCGAGTTAACGCGCGAACAGCGAAACAGCCTTTCCGCGAGCGCGCGTAAATTTCCGTCCTTGCGCGATTATCGGTCTCGCGTCACGATGATTTAACAACACGGCCACCTCGCTGCCGTCTCTCATCCGGATTTCAATTTAATGAGATGCGGCGGGATCGCAAATGCGGTTGAGGGCTTATTATCGTACTTTTGCTTTGGCAGTTTTTTTTCTTCATGGAAATTTAAATCTGAGATTCCATCGTCTGTATATTACCTCCGATGTGATTATCTTTTTGTGTTATATACTATCATCAGGGAAGGATGACAAATTTCTGTATGATAAATTATAGAAATCGATTCTTTGAGAATAAGAATCTTGATCGGTTTGTCGATTATTTTTTCTTAGCGCAAATTTTACTAGAGATCTCATTACAGATAATGAATAAATACAAGAAGCTGTCATTTCGTGACATTATATGGATTTCCTATCGGATATATGTATGAGTATCGATATAATTATCGATAAATGTATAAATTTGGATTAATCTCGAAATAGTACTTACTGGGGAGAAGTTTAAGCAATGTTATAAATTGAGCAAATCGAGAAACGTTTTATTTTTTCAACGTACTGTTTCGATATAACAAATTTCCCGATAAAGTGAAAATCAGTAATAGGAGTGATCAATTAGCATTAATATAATTATATCTCAGTGGAGATTAATTAATTATATATTAAATGAAGCAAGGTATATCTTATTACTTTGTAGCAATGTGATAATATCATCTATCTGTGACGAACACTTTTATATATTGCAAAATAATTAATGGAATGTAAAAATTATAGCAATAAAGATATGAAATTCGATTTAGGAAATTAGGAAAAGAAACTTGGTAGAAATTTAAGCAGACATATATAATTATCGCTAATTAGTAAATAAAATTAAATATTTTAACCAATTAAGCGCTTAAAGTGTAAATAAGTAACAAAATCTTGTTTTCTAATTAACATCCCTCCAGTTGGTATTGCTTTAATAAAAATATAATTTAAAACTAAATTAATAATATCAGATATTGTGAAAATTTTAAAATTATGATAATGAACTTACACACACACACACATCCAAATTTGTTCAGAAAATATATTTTCTCCATATGTTAACGGTGACTCAGCAGTTAGTGCTGTAAGTAGTAAGCAATTTGTTAGAATTAATCTTATGAAGAACGGAGGAATATAAACGATTCTGCCTGCTTGATTTCCTTCCGCCTTTACGGAAATTACACTATTTCTCTCCTCTATTATATGATTATGCCACCTGAATTAAAGTGGAGATAATCGGCCCGCGACGTTACGTGATATCCGAGAAATATAAATTTGGTGACTAAAATGACATGAAATTTAATAGATGAAATATGACCTGTACGTAGAGGAAATCTCTTAAACGCGCTTAGATAATACTTGAGACGCTATTTTTCACCGGCTACCATCTTTTAAGTTCGACGTGATTTTTCCATTTAACAGAATTACCGTTATTCAACTATTGTAATTTAACGGCGAAAAGAACTGAATATTTGTTGCAAGTAAAATGATTACCGTAACGTCAATGATGTTGTTTGTTTCGTCATCTACACATTGAATAAGTCATACAGATAATGCGTATAATTAATTATAGAGCTAAGTGATCTGTTTTATTTTTGTAGTGAGCAATGTTAATAATACTCGCGATTCGTAGAGTTTTGAATGTCCACGGCTTTTGCGGACTGTGGATTACAAAACTTATTGGATAGTACATTACCCTCGAAAAATATCCGGACGTACATTCCCACGAGTATAAGATACTTTCTCTTGTAGTGTGCAAGCAATCTTGCAATAAGTTCTCTCTCGAAGAACTCTAGGGTCAAGTGGGGTAATTGAAATTGGGTCGGATAAGAAGCGCGCGATTTCAATAATATTTACTGTGAATACTCATTAAAATTTATTGAATTAATAAAATATTTCAAACATTCAATAGCGAAACAAATTTTCAATCATTGAAAAAGAATTATAACTAATAATTGTAGTATCCAAATGTTTATGTTTCGCAGTTTTCGAAAACAAAAATTAAATATGTTTTCAAACTAAGTGAAATAATAGAAAAACATAGTATTGTTGTAAACTGCAGTTATTAACTCTCTCACATAATTCCAATAATAATTATAATCATTCTCATGCTATGTGAAGGTTATTTACTTATCATAAAATTTTAATTAAAAAAAAAGAGACAAATTCATTAATTTCCCTGATGAATATTTCGATTTGTATCAAAGATATTTTAAAACACCAGTCTATTTTTATTTCCATTTACAGGAACGAATTATTATACATATTTTTAACGATATATTCTCTTATCGTATTTTTTCTAAAATAAAAATAATTGTAATATTCTGAAGATGTAGTTTATTTTTATTGGTATTATTCTTGCGAAATGAATTTCACAGAATATCTCAGTTTCCTCTTGATAACGGAAGATTATTCGGTCACGTTTGAATATGCATCTAAATGCATAGTTTTTACCTTGCCGGCATGATGTCTTGTAATATTTCTTATAAGCTAAGCTACTGATGTCGGATAAGGCACAGTGTAATGCATCGCCTCTGCGACGGACGTATAACTAGCGCTGTTTTCTATTCGTGTGGTTATAACGGCCGTAAATTGTAAAACATATCTTGTCCTTGATTTAGTATTCAAAGGAATTCAGATCGAGGACATGGAACGCGCGTTTATGAATACAGAATATCACAGAACAAACAATTTTTCGATTAAACACGATATAAACGTCTCTAAATGCCGCGATGATTTCCATTTGTCATCTTAATTAGATGCTCGAACTAACCTTGCAAAGAATTAATTACCAGGTAAAAATTTTTTTAAGTATATATATAATCGAGAGTTTTATTAAACTAAGATTTTTTCAACAAAAATAGCAAGAGAAACGTGATAACATAGGCGAAAAATGCATACATACATGATATAAATTATATTTTGAGAAGACAAAAGACATATTCTGAGAGAATTTATTGGACAATTTATCTTTGATATTCAAGAAAAAAAAAGTATTTAAAGTATTCTTTCGAGAATTAAGACATTCATTAAAAAATTGCGGATATATAAAAGGGCTTCGACAAATTATTATATTATACTTTTTTAATAGATATATTACGATATAATAGAAGCGTTTTTATAACAACAATTAAAAGCTTGTCGTTAAGGAAATAGGGAATGCACCGGATATTACTTTCCGTATATATTCTTACCTGTTCAACCATTCTTGCAACGCATGATTACAACTTCTCTTTCATCCGCATATCCCCTCGCACCATAATGGTCTTTAGAGAGAGAGCAAAACGGGACGACGAAACTCCCCACAATGTGGGGCGTCATCAGCGAGACTTATGAAGGATAAGTTGTTCAAACCTCCGGAAACCGAGTTCTACTTAGGGTTTATAGCGTCGTGCGCCAAAGTTCTCATCTTTCCATGAGTGCTGATGCCTACTTATTTATACCTTCATGAGAAATTTCATATTTATCTTATTGTTAGTAGGATACGTCGGTTAGTCCTTCGTATTAGCACAGAATTATTACCATTATATTTTTTTATCGATTATTGCACGAGGACTATATATATTTATATTATAGGATATTTACATATTGTCAAAGATATTATATAAAATATCAGATTCATTAAGTGTATCCTAAAGAATAGGACGAGTTTACTCGTAAACTGAAATAATCATTTTTCTATTGAAATTTAATTAGACTCTTGGTCTCTTTTCATATAATCTTTGAAATTTAAACATTAAATATCTTAGTAAACATCATGTGTTATATTAAGATTTTGTTACAATAAAATTCAGAGAATCAGGACTTTATTTAAAAATCAGAATTTCAATATAATCATCCTTAATGCTAAAAATTAAATTAATAAATTAAAAAGGAAATTAACAAAAATTAAAATTTTTGTTAAAAAAATTTACTTTAAATTGATTAAGAAATCTTAAAATTTTATAATTTTTTTATGTATATATCTCAAAAAAAATTATAATTTGCCTTGTTTCACAATCGCAATAATAATGGGGAAGAGATAGAAATATAGAAACAAGGATTTGCGTCAAGTAAGACGACATAATCGCGTTAAAGCCAATACCAAATACAAAACGATATGTGTTTGAAAAGTGCGTCACAGATGGAACGCCGGTATTGTAAGCACGTCCGAGGAATACGCGGAGAATAGCACAGCCTCATCACTTGATCCTTAACTCGAATCAAACAGTAATCTTCCCATTGTGAAACTCAGCGCAATATCACTGCCGACGACTGAATTGCCTTATCGTTCGAAAGTGTTACGTGATAAAAGTGTTCTACTTGTCTCTGCAACAAGTGCTGATGTCGCAATAAATACAAATTTAAGATAAAAATTGATAGAAATTTATATTTAGTGAAATTAATTTACAAAATAAATTTTTTTCTACATATTATCTTTTTTGTCTTTTCTTATGTTTTATACATATAAATAGAAAAATGTAAATTAAAATATTTATTTTCTTCACAAAAGACTTGTGAAGATTCAGAATTGTGGTTGGACGGTTTTAAAAAATATATAAATTGCATACATACAAATATATATATTTAAAGATAAGAAAAGAACAAGCAATATCATTTTTAAGATGTGTATTGCTCATTCACAAGAGATAAAGATATTTATTCATTTCAATTACCGAGACTCGATAAGAGACAAGCGCTACAGAATATTCGAAAGAAATTTGCTACATTATCGCTTGTTGTCATTTGATTATCAACATCAAGGAAAAAGTAGAAAATAGCTATAATATTTTTCTATGCATGGTACACTTAGTTTGTATTAGTGACAAAATTAAAATATGTTGAGATTAATTTCTTCCAATTATTTTAGTTTATTTCAGAAAAAATATTGCAGGAAAAAGCAGTAAAAAGAACTTTACCGTATATTGCAGAGTAGAAAACATTTTTTGTTATCTCTTATAATTTTATATTTTATTCTCAAATGCTCTATTTTACATATTTAACACTTTATACGCAACAATAATAACATCATTGTGACATTTTTAAATATTTTTAAACATAGATTACTATACATTATTTACAATTTACAGCATTCGATAATCGACTATCGAGTAATTGCATATGATTAATATATATCAATAGCTTTTGGTAAAATAATTATTTGGTCAAATAACATCTCGAACTATTTCAAAATTATTCTAAAAGAGTAGTGCGAGAGAGATAGAATGCGACGTATTCACCACAATAAACACAGTACAGTACATGACATCTAACAGAGGGAATTTACTTTAACTCAGACATCAGTTGGTCGATAACATTATTTGCAATATGAAATTTTGTTAATTCAATACGAAAATATTATTATATAATGTTAAAAACACATTTTTTTTTAAATAACAAAATCATTCAACATGTTCGATACGTTTTGTTTTGATTAGTAAAATGGCAGAAAGTTTTATAGAGCATATCTATATCTGTAAGTGGTAATTCTGAATAAAAATTTGAATTAAACTTGATGATAAAATTAAAATGAAATTTCTGTGTAAAAAGAAGACCTCAGATTTATATATTTCATTCTTTGTACGATTCTTGGATATTTTAAATGCATTCCTAAAAAATAATTGCAGATGCACATATTACGCATTTACAACCCTAAAATTACCTTTGTTTTTTTTTTAACAACAATTATGTCAAATACGAAATAAAAAATAAGGTACTTTGCAATTTATAACAAATAGTCGTTTGGGGAAAACAATCCGTATCAATAAAAAAAAGAAATAAAAATATAAAAAAGTGACGTATATATCCTTCTCTTTCATCGATCTTCACAATTTTTCAAACCAGAACCATCAATACTAATTTTTGCGTTGAACGTGACGCGACCAGGTAAACGCTTTTGGTGACATGCTGAGATTTTCAGGCCGGTTCGACCGGATATTTTATGCTCGATACTTTTCTTCGTTCGAGCTTTTTCTGTATCTCCTGCAACGTTTTACCCTTCGTCTCCGGTAATACAAAATACGCAAAGGCGACGGACGCGGCAGTGAAGCACGAGAACGTCCAGAAAGTTGCTGCCTGTCCCATCTCGGTCTCCATGATCGGGAACAACTTGGTGACAGCGAACACGAGGCTCCAGTGTGTCACGATCGATATGCTGCTGGCGACGCCCTTGGTTTCCGGTGGGAATATCTCACTTATTACCGTGAAAGGTACGGATCCGTAACCGATCGAGAATACAATATTGAAGAAAGCGAGACTGGTCAGCGGCACCCAGCCAAAGGCACTCACGTCGCTTCCTTCGTCCTTGAGTCTAAAGTAGTAACCCAGAATGGCCAAGCAAACGGTCATCATCGCACCGGATATTATCAGGAGTGGCTTTCGACCAAATCTGAAGGAATCGAAAGAGGATGGTTCATAAAAAAAAGGGAAAGTTCATAAAAATCAAAGTTTATAGAACGAAGTGAAAATTAAACGCACATAAAAATTAATGCAATTTGATATTGAAAAAGAGATAGAAAAAACTAGCTGATGAGAATGATCACCAAACGGTTTATTAAAAATTTAACAGCTGTCATGTCAGTTTCAAAATGAATAAAGATTTCATGATTTATAAAAATGATTAATTTAGAGAGAATCGTTAATCGATTTGTGAAAGAAATACTTAAATATTCTAACTTGTCGATCACGGAAGCGACGAATATCGTCATCACGACCTCGGTAAGCCCGATAACGATGGTCGCCAGGAATGGATCAATCGTGCTGTTGGCCGCCTGGAAAATGTTGACCGTATAGAAGAGAACCGCGTCCACGCCGCACAATTGCTGGAAGCACATGAGTCCTACGCAAGTAACGGCGGCCTTACGTCCTGCCTTGGTCCCGATGAGGTCCTTGATACCGCCCGATGCTTTTGCTATCCTGTTTACATCATCTTGGAGAACGGCCATTTCCCCGACGATGTCGTAACGCGTTCCTCGTAAGATCGACAGAACTCTGGCGGTTTGATCTTCGCGGCCCCGTTGCATCAACCACATCGGCGATTCCGGCATGAAGGGCGCGCCTAGGACGAAGGGCAGCAGGATGGCGCAGCAGGCGATGTTGAAGATCGTATAGGAGCAATAGGCACCCGCCACGTACGAGAAGAGAATCCCCGAGGAAAAGAGCAGGGGGAAGAAGACGCCCAGGGCACCCCGAATCGACGCCTGGGCAATCTCGCCGACGTAGACGGGCACCAGGACGCACGCCGCCCCGGCACCAATTCCACCGATGAACCTCGCGGCATATATGCTGATGATGTTCCTAGTTGTGACCAGGGTGAGCCAGCACGTAGCGAATGGCACGACCGTCAGGATGATGGCCCACTTTCGGCCGATCCAGTCGGCGATTTTGCCGGCCGGCACGGCACCCGCGATAGCACCCAACGCTAGCAGGGACGATATCCACGAGATCTGATTCTCGGACAGTTCGGGAAGAAAGGACTCTTCCGACGTGAGGTACGGCAGAATCGGCGATGTCCAGCCGAGCGTTATGCCAGCTTGCATGCCGACCAGTGCAGCTGCAAACAAATGCCACATTCTTGTCATCGAAAGAAATATATTGTATCAATTTAAAGAAATACATCGAGTTTATTAAATACACAAGATAATTTTGCTAAATGATATCAGAAATGATTCAAAAGTTTTTAGATCGAAATGATATCAATTGATTGAAAAATTATTTTATATATCTGTTAATTTTTTAAATCGTAATAATCAGTTTTACTCACTAAAGTAAGAATGTATCGAGCATATTAAATAATTTTATATAATTATAAATTAATTGCTTTAAGAGAATGTCAAACATATAGCAATAATATTTTCTATATTAAATTGACAAACTTTTTCTTTTATGACAATGAAATTTCTTTCAGGCTGTAAGAGTAATTCTATTATTACATCGCGTATCTTCTAATCTCTTTGAAACTATTTTCTGGTAAAAAATGATAAAGATGTTGATTTAGATTATGTACAGCGAAACAGTGATTAAATTATTATTCGTTCATATCAAGCATGTCAATCAAAGCAGAATCTTGCAGATACCTGATTATCTAAAGTAATTGAATCCAAATTTTGCGTAACATTAGGATTATAATTGTCGAAGATAATTGTTGCAAAATAATAAATACATAATATGTACACATTTTATGAAAAGATAAGATTTATGAAAATTTTGAAAATTTATTTACAAAAAAGGACGGTTTTAATAATTGCACTGATAGATATATCAGATAAGAGAGAGAGGATAAAGATTGAATAATTGAAATTCTATTGCATCTCTATGTTGAAATAATCGAAATAATTTATTATAACAATTTATAGAACATTTACAAAATCATTATTACTGAAATCGTTTTTTGACTTTGCAAGTTCAATGGATCGCGGTGTACACTTATCGATACTTGATTATGATAAACTGCATTTCAAATTTTATGTAATGAACGAATTATCAATTACGTTAATTAATGTTATTATTCTATTTTGCAGATGTTATTATTAGAAAATTATATATACTTGATAATATACGAATGAAAATTACTAGGAAAATTTATCGCAGACAGAATTTGTTATAAAGAATCTTTTACCTAAAATATTTGAGCTATCCTATAAAGTAGTGAAAAATATCAAACGATTACGTATAAAAAAGCGAAATAAAACAATAGAATGCAATGTAAACATTATTGATATAAGGATTTTTTTGTAAATTTATTCCAGACTAAGATTCTAAAAATCTTAATGAATATTCGAGAATCACAAAGTTTCTTTTCGTGATAAATTTTATAAGCAGACAGATAAATAGTTGATTCTATCGTAAGCAGGTCTTAAGAAGTCGATCACTTTAGATAATATCGATATCGTGAGATGAAGTGTCGGCCTCGTTATATACGTACATTATTTTTGTATTTATAAGTAAATATTTAAGTTTTGAAAGATAGAGAGAATACTATAAAAATATTTATTTTTATAAATAGATAAGAAAATATATTTTAAAAAACTCAATAAATTTGTATGATTTACTTCAATATTTTTTTCTATTTTTTTTATCATGTTTCTGCACTTTTCAATAAGTATGTTATTTGTGTGTATAGAAAGATCAATTTTTTAGATTTCAATGTTCCTCAATAAAAAAATTGTTTCTTTTTCCTAGATTTTAAATATTACTTACCGCAAAAACTAATTAGAAATTGAAAACGCTTCTTTCCTTTGCCGGAAGAATCAATAGCATTTGACACTTGTGATATGTATTTCTCCTTCCCTTCATCTGGTAAGGTAACCAAAAAAGGTTTTGACGTGGCATCATTAGTGTGTACCATCGTAGCAGTGCCAATTGTCATTTCGAAATGTGATTCGAATTTGATATGAAAAAGAGAAACTGTCGAGAAATCGCGAGCTTGTGTTTATGACAAACGCACTGGTAAACTGTCGCGAGATAAAACTGTCTGAAGACAAAAAGTGATACGCTCTGCGCATCTTTGGCCCCCTCAATATACTGAAGGTGTGTATTGCGCCGATTTATATCTCCAATAAACGCTTATCGTGAAACGCACCGATATCATTCGCGTATATAATATCATAACTTACGTGATTATCGCCTACTGTCATTCGCGAAAATTACAGACATCAGGGGGGGGGGGGCTTTATATTGTAATTTTATGAATGAATAAATACATATTCCAGCACATTAATTTTGACGAAACTCATTTAATTTACATAATACTTATCGTAAATTAATGTGGCGCAAAAATATTTCGGCTTAAAGATAATATAATTACTAAAATTATGAGGGGAAATTATGAGGATGAGAAAAACCAGCAGATAAATCATTGGCAAATTTTTATAGAGATGCCACAGAGTTTTGTTTATGCAAAAGAAAATTCTGTTTAATGTTAATATTTTATGTTTATTAATTACTTATAAATAGATACATATTATATCGAAAGTACACATAATTGAATAATAATAATTTCAAAATTTACATTGCATTGATTTTTGAGGAAACCATATAGATGATAGAAACACGCGATGTCCGCGATATGTGTAATATCAATAGATATTCGTCTTTAAAAATTACAAAAGTTCGAATATGAATAAATACACGTCCCAGCGCATTGATTGTGACGAAATTCATTTGATTTACATATTTCCTATCTTAAATTAATATTCATAGCTATAAGAGGAGTACACGTACATACACGAAATGTTGTATCTGTTAATTAGCACACACGCGAGACGAATATTAATTACATGAGGTAATAAGTCGCAGAGAAATGTGGATTCAAGTACAGATTGATGCTTTCACAAAGCAAAAACTTTGTTAATTAACTTGATGTACATTATCTTGAACATACATTTTAGTTTAAAACACATAGTTCGCGAGAAAAGTATCGTTTTAACTGAAAGTAGTAACAGATAACATTAATATTATACATTTACATTTGTATTTTCAAGTGCCTATTTTTATGCTTAAAAGAACAGTAGAGTTGTTTTAAAAAATATGAAATTAAGATAAACTGCTTTTTCACAAAAGCTTGCGTTTTACCGTACTTACAATCACGATACATTTTAAAATAAAGTGAGATATGAATTTTTTAAGTAATGCTCTTTAATTAACCACATATTAATAAAAAATACTGACATTGTAACAAGTTTCATTAAAATAGCTTTTTAACTATATATGATCCATTGTAATTAACTTCTATAGATTACATTCTGTTAATTTTTTATTTTTTTTTTTAAGTTGTCATTTTGCAAGATTAAAAAGTGCTTAATATGAAAAAGGAGGTTTGCGAAGATTATATATGTAATAAAAAAGATAACTATATATGTTAATCTATGTAATAACAAATGTATCAACATATACTTTTGATGGGCGTTTTATTGTCGGCAATGAGATATCATGACACTCTATCTCATTATATTACAGACGGTCCATATTTGTCGCCATTGACGCAAAGAGCGTCAATACGGGCGAGTATAAATGAGCGTGTAATAATGTATTTACATTTTACATATGCTTAAAATAGAAATTATTCATTTATTCTTTGTGGGAGGTATTTCAATATTGTTGAAAAGTGAACGTAACATAGAATCGATTTTTTCAAGAACTATATTAAGGCACTAATAATTTTTGAATTATAATACATTAAAAGAGTTTATATGTTTACAGATTTAAAAATGAATAATAAAAATTAAGTTAATATTTAATTTGAAATCTATTTTAGAAGAATTTTTATTGGAAACTTTAATTATATATAATCACTATCACATGGCAAAATTCGAATATTTATAAAATATAATTTTAAAAAATAGCAAAGATATAACTTACAGATATTATAAAAGATAATTAGAATGGATCAGATAGAAAACCATTTTAATGAAATTTGATAAAATGCTAGTATTTTTTACAATATGTGGTAAATTAAATGAATATTCATAGAGAATGATCTCGGGCATTTCCATTAGGAGAAAAAAATGGGCAAACTATACAAAACATAACGCTACACTCTTTTCGTCATTTGTGGAATAAAAATGCGAAAAATGCGCGTTGTCTTTTTTGCGTATCTCAAACATACAGATATGCGCTAAAATATGAAGACCGTACAAACATATCTCGTCTTATTATCTTATCTATCTTCATATCTCGCTACTGAAAATATATCATAGCTTCATCGAAATACAACATTTACGATGCGATTACTAATGCAAAAACACAAAGATTGAATGGATTCAAGGAAAAATAAATTATATGAATTTTATGCAGAGCATGATGAGAGAGAGAGCGAGAGAGAGAGATATATGTTTTATTGCAGCATAATATCACACACATTTTACACTTCAAGCTACTCTCGATAATAATGCATTTATCATATTTAAATCGTCAGAAAACATTTTCGAATTTTTAAACGTAAATTTGATTATATTATCAGTCTAATCTCTTAGCGCTACTGAATAATTTATTTATTCCAATTATGATAACACGATGCCATAAAAATAAATTTTGGGATATATATGTATATTCAAAACGATGCAAATAACCATGCATTTTGAAATTAAATTGAAAAGGGATTCAAGTCAAAATTATATTGGGCTCTCTTTAGTAATTTTAGTTCTTCCGGAGGAAGTGCTTTATCTTCATTCTTCGTGTAGGTATGCGAACTTCAATTCGCGCGTCCTTTAACGGTGCATCCGGTGTAACCGATATCAATGCAACGAGAAGTGTGATGACCTCATTGAATCAAGATGAACACAATCTTTTATTTCCCGTAAAAGGCTTCCGAAGATATCGCAGTGATAGCGAAATGTTTATGTAGACAAAAATAGACACGAAATTAAATTACAGATACAAAATTATTATTTTTAAAAAGATAATTTACAATTAATCGCTGTGAGAAAGAAAGGAAATAATCTTATTCGTAATGCAAGACAAAAAGGAAAATTTTCGAAAAATCCAAATAGAGAATATTTAACTTTTCAATCATACTTTTGATTTTCTTATAATACATGATATTCGTTTCTTCATGTGGAATAACAATTGGAGTTTTTTATATCGTAGTATAATATTTTATATTAAGCAAATAAAAATCGTCTCCGTTCAATTATATGAATTAAGAAATATGTACGCTAAGTCATTAAACGTTGATAAGTAAATAAAAAAAAATTTATTTAGCCGCGAAACTTGATTTGCCAGTAACTCAATATAATTTCGAGTTAATTTTAACGATAGACTTGTGTTTTGTGATGTAAAAGTGAGGCAGACATTCGGTGGGGCTTCGCACGATCGATTAATCGAACGCGTAGGCCGCGTTGGGTAATCACAGAGACGATTTTAGAGCCGTTTGATCTGGGTGCATGTATCTGGTGCGTGTATCTAGTGTATGTACGACGATAAGCTATGAGCCGCCCCCATCACACATGGCGCACCGCGATGAGTAACTCCATCGACTTTGGCGTAAACGCGGCGGCGCGTTTAGTGATTTAGTTGGTGCGCATCGTTCAAGTGCATTGAATATTCGCGTCTCTCCCGACGCGTAGTCTCGCGAAATTAGTAACGTGTAACTCCGGTTAATCTTCCTCAATTGTTTGCGTCGTGCTCTCTAAAATGTACGATTAATCTTTTGTAACAATTACGTATAAAACAATGATTCTATATAAATATATGGATAATTAATCTGTTGACAGAGTTTGTGATCTTGGATCATCTTTGCTCTTCGCTTTATCGGCGTTGCGTTTGGATAACATTCGTGTGGATCTCAGAGGAGTATGAAGATTTTTCGCAGGATCTTTAGGAAGAAAAAGAAGAAGTACAAGAAATCTCGGAAGACCACGTCGAAGAAAAGGATCGCAAGCAGCTCGCACGATGCGCATTTACTAAGAGACGATTTCCTCTTCGGCACCAGTATCGCGAATACTTCGAGACGGCATCGGCGTAAACATAAGGTAAAAAGAAATGAAAATTAAATATCAAATTAACACGTAGATCAGCGCATTTATATTATGCTGACGCTATTGATTAAAATATTTATCTTGGAATATTATAAACTTCAACGACACGCACACTCTTCATCAACATCATTTTTGTGATTATATAACACTTTTAAGATACACAACTCACCTTGAGAACAGGTGTTGAAACGTATTGCGGTCATAAAGTTCCTCGTATAAATCTATTACGCCTTTGCGGTAAACTGAACGGCGTAGTGTTTTGTGTACACACGTCGCTGCACCCACGCGTATGTCATAACATGCGTGTGTGTGTGTAGCATTAAGTCGACTCGTTGAGGGACAGTCTATTTTCTTCTAATCTATCTGTGATATGTGCTATTATTAAGAATGGCAGGCCAATTGGATCTGTTAATAGACATCAAATAATTTACGGTAAATTTATTAATTACATCTTCAATATCAACGGACAAAGTTCAACTTTTTTTAATACGTTCTGGCGCGTTTTAATATGTTAAATATGTGAATTATCCATAATCTTTTTTTATACACGAAGAGGATATTTATTGTGAAAACGAAATGTGAGAGTTAAAGTTTAGCTCTAAAAGAATACGAGCCGCGATTTTTTCGCGTCATATTTACACGAGCCGGAGAATGGATTCCCGGCTATAATTTCACGGGAAGTGACCGCATAATCGGATATACGGATAGCGTTAGACGCGCACTTTTGATTGCACAGCAATTATCATGTGCGTCCTTTTTCTTTCTATAGAGTGATTAAAAATACGCTGCAAGTATATATTTGCATAAAGAGAAAAGAGTATTCTATAATATTTTATAATTCATTTATTTTTATTCAAAATCTAATACAAATATAAAAAAAAAATGTTTCCGCATTGCGAATTCTAAATTCCAATTTAGATAAGTCTATTTGTTTCATCATACAAGTCATATCATCGTATGAATACTTTTTTAAAAATAGGAATTTGGCAGAGAGAATATCACGAAATTTGAAAAAAGACAATATTTGCATAAAGCACTTCTATATCGCGCTTTAAAACTGAAAATGGAATAAGTATAACTAAACAGAAAAGCATTCTATGTGGACTGGATTAATTATTTATATCCCTATGTAAAAACAATTAGAAAAGAGAGAGAAGGATGAAAGTGTGATACTATGTCGTTGATGGAACGTTTCTAATCAGGTTTTGACAGGTGTAATATGCACATCTCGTGACTTTCCAACGATGCTACAGCTAAGTGCTAATGCGCTTTAAGAGTTTGTTAACACTTTCGACACTGCGTCTCTTTTTAAAAATCGCATTAAAGTGCAGGATGGACAACGGAATGGACAAGCGGAAATGCGTGGAGGCCAGTGCGACAGCTATACAATGTATCTCAGAAATTTCGATCTTAAAAAATAGTATAAAATCGTCAAAAAAAGACTGTCGTTAAACTGATATAGTATATCTCGAGTAATATTGCTTTATTACTTTTCACAAAAATATATAAATTTTGATGATATATATATATATATATGTGATATGAGTTGCATATTTTCGTATTTATATATTATATGAAAAAATATAAAATATTAAACACGTGAGATATGAAATTAAACATCTAATTACGAATAATCGGTTCATACATTCTTGTATTTATCTCTTTCCGGCAAACAAAAAAAATAAATTTGAAATTTATTAAAAAATAATAATTTAAAATATATAATAATTTTCGGTAAAAAATTTAAACAGCCTGTGCGAGGCGTGAGAGATGTTCAAATACGCACCACGCCCTCGTGTCGCCTTATCTTTCATCCGGTTACTAAGGTTGGTGCAGCTACCTGCCTGCGGCGACAGGTACCTAGATCTACCTGGGTTACAAGCGCACATTCCACAGGAAATGTCCTTACGATCGCTCAGCCGAAGTTGCCAATAAGTTCTTTTTGCCCGTCGCGGTTGACGAAAGATTCTTTTGCGTGTGAATGACGTTGCTGTTCGGCAAATCGAGCGTGCTTGTCGTCGTCATCGTCGTTACATTGCTTCTCGCATTTTATGCACTCTCGTCGTGCTCCCGCGCGGAATGCTGTGAGAGATTAATATAATCGATCGTCATCAGTTTTCATTGTGGGTTATTTATCATTATAATTTGATCTATTGATATTTATTTTATAGGGCATTTCAAAATCGAAAAAAATACGGATAAAGTGAAGTCGTTAATGAAAAGTTGGTAAAATTACCGGATTCTTAACGTTAATTTTGAGAGTAATTTACGTTATCGTTGATACACACCGTCCACATTTGCGTAAAAAATTCGTATTTACATATATATATATATTATATGAAAAAAAAAAAATATATTAAATTTCAAACGTGAATGTAGCACATGTGAGATATGAAATTAAGCATTATCTAATTACAAATCATAATCGGCTCATATATTCTTGTATTTATCTTTTTCAACCAAGTTAAAAAATAAATTTAAAATTTATTAAAAAATAATAATTAAAAATATATAATTCTTGGTAAAAAATTAACACGTTTTACGTAAGCGATTATCCTAAACCGATAACGTGATTCTGAAATCCGGTTTTCCTTCTGCGATACGACGTGCGGCAAAATTTTTCTGGATGCTTGAATCATGCGCTGGTGTCGTGTATATATATGTATCCACGAGCGTTTTACATTCCTAAACGTTTCCCTCGTGCTCGGTGCGACTGCAAGGTTGCTTATAACACGCTTTCCCCAACATTTAATCTTGAAAAAAATTCAAGTTTTATCTATACAATTTTTTAAAATTATTATTGCGTATCAAATTTGAATAATTTCAATTATTTTTTATATGAATCGTACACGATTTATCTAATGTGTTATACTTGTGTGATTTTGAAAAGATCTGTTGCTTTTTTTCTACAACTTTTTCTCGCGCTCTTCTATTTCGTCGATGTAGAAAAGTATTTAAACTTAAGACTACGATGAAAAGAATTCCATTGTTAGACCGAGATTCTCTCGGAACGTTCACTAAAATGTGCGTTTCATGCGCGAAACTTAGGCGTAGACGACGTCGTTTGCATTCCTCGTTTCGCGATAGCCTCCTCGACACGCTTGAAAAGTAGTACGGTAGCCTCTCCTCGTCGGATTTTCCCTTTCAAATCCGTTATCCGCGCGTCCAGATTCAACGCGATGGTTAAGCAGATTCATACGTAATGAGGCGAGTACTGTGGGAAACGCGAGCGTAATTTTTCTCATTAGTATAAAATGCGAGCGTAATCTACTACGATCGCAACGGAATGACTCTGCGGTAATTTGTTTTAGTGATCTCGTGATCTCACACCGAGAGAGAACGCTTTTATGAAACTTATGAATCATCGACTAAGCCTAGCTTTCCTATCGCGTTAAATGGAAATATGACAGCTGCATTAGAACAACTTTCCTCTTAGAAATATGCCAGAATCGTCTGTTTAATTCTAGAAAGAACGATAGTGAATTGACAGAATTGTATCATGGTATTTTTATAGTAAAGTAAAATTTTTATTAAAAGACAATCGAAGAAATTATTTCCAAATAGCAGTGTATTACGATGTAAATTACAATATCTCGATGTAAGCCTTTACAGCCAGACATTTTGAGACTTTGATGGTTTTATCGGATTTTAAGCAATAATTTTTTGAGTGTATGATATATCGTAAGAATGTAGATGAGAGAGAAGACGAGTTTTATATATATAATAAAAAAATTATTATTAATCTATTTGTATTGATCTCTGTGCTTAACATTTTACGCATCGATTGATCTTTGAACTAGCTATATGTCGTTAAAAAATTTGAGGCATTTCTTCCAGCATACATTTCTCTCATCGTTCAAGGTCAACTTTCATTTCATTTATGAGATCATAAGGGGTTTGCTCTTTTCAGCTGCATCTCTTTAAACTTTCTATATTTAATGCAGCGTATTTATTGATGGCAAGGAGGAGAGAGAGAAAAAAATTGCAGTAAAATATGGAAAATATGAAAAAAATATGGAAGTTAAAATAGAAATTATTGTATATTGTTTTTGTTAATTAACTCATCGCACAATTATTATATTTTTTCTATTACGAAAATTTAATTGGCAATTTCTTAGAATGAGGTGTTTCTCAAATATTTCAATATCAATTTACTTTCTGTGTTTCTATACATATTTAATCCTTTGATCCAGCATCATTCTCTTCGACGAATGCATAAGTCTGTTACTCTTTTCCGCCTCTTCTCCATTTTTTGTCGCTCTCTCTCTCTCTCTCTCTTCCCCTCCTCCCTCTTTCTTTGGCTACATCCTAAATATGTATTCATTTTAATTGAAACGCAGAAAATGCTGAAAAAGAAAAAAGGGCAGAAGAGGAGGGGAACCGGAATTTCACGTTCGCGATGATTTTGTATCCGTACGTCTCGTCCCGGTCGCGAAAGCTCTTAAATCGCGAGGACAAAGAATAGAGAAACGGAAAGCGGATACTTAGGGGCCGCGCGACAAGCAGAATTCCAGCTGGTGTAAGGTGTGTCATATTCCAGTTAATGATCTCTCTCGTAGAGCCTGGCCCCGCGTGCGTACACACGACATACGACGTACCAGGCCTCTACGTACGCATACACCCACGAGCACGTACGTATACACATTCATACGGGCAAGACGTTCGTTGAGGAACGACCTCTGCTTGTAGTCTTGCCAACTAAGCGAACCGACCAGGCAAAACCGGTGTCGAGTGCCCGATCCTACCCTCCTTGCTCTTCTCTCCTTTCTCTCTTTCCGCCCCTCTCCCCTCACCGTTTCCCTACTCTCTATCGCTCTCTCCCTCTTTCTCTCTCTCTCTCTGTCTCTCCCCATTTCTTTCTCCATCTCTCGTGTGTGTTAAACATCGCCGTCCCTCCCTCCTACCTTCTCCTCGCTCCGTCCTTTTGCGTCCCTGCAGTTCTCGACCGATTCTACAGTCGACTTGACGATAGAGAAACCGAACGCGTTTGTCGCCAGGACTCTCGCGCCCCGGCAAAAGGACATTCCTCCGTCCGTTCCTCGGTGTATCGTTCCCGAAATATTACCGATCCCGCGCACCTTCGGGAAGAGGTAAAGAACGAATCTTCTCGCGACCCGGCCCCGTCTCCCTGCCCGCTGCGAGGATCGGCGTGAGCACGCGAAGGCCGTGTGCACGCGCGTGCGGCACGAGAGAGTCGACGCGAATCATTCGAGATGCACGCGCGCGACGTGCATCCACGCCCGCGAACGTGTCGTGTCGTGCGTGCCAATCCGTCGTCGTGAGAGATGCCGATATGTGCGAGGGAAACTTACAAGGAATTGATACCCGAATCGCGCCCAATTTATCGTCACAAGTGATGTCGCATAGTTGTTGATTCACGTGCGAGGATAACGTGTACGATCGCTATCAGAGACGCGTCAATTCTCCCATAGCGTTTTGAAATCTTATAATTTTATAAGTTTGTGTGAATTGTGAGCTTTCAAAGCTAAAGAGTGTTTTTCGGTTTTGTTTTGTTTTGTTTTTTTTTTTTTTTTCGGTTTTTTTTTGTTTTGTTTTTTTTTTTTTTTTTTTGCTGTGGTGACGATTAAATCGACGAGCTCTAGGTAAAGACGAGCGAGGTCGTCTCGGCGATTTAAATCGCGATCCGGTTTTGTGGTGGTTTCGTTTCGGGCAATCGTAGCGCAGGTAGCCGGGCCGGGAACCTGTTTGTGTGTGTCGACGGCCTTCAGCGAGTTTTTGGAAATGCGCTTCCGGTCGTCGTAGAGTGCGGTATATTTTTGTGCGGGAGGAACGAGAGAAGCGAGGAAGGGTGGGGGCAGGAAAGAAACGACGAAGGAATTTTGCGGAAAATTGTGCCATTGTCGTGATAACTATACATACGGTGTTTAGAGTAGTCTCGTCATATCGGAATCGCTGAATAGACAAGAACTTCTTTCTCGTATAATGCTGATAATCAACAATCGAATCGACGATTTCGCCTCTTTTTAAATTTCTTTGTCATTTCAGCTTAGCCTCTGACAGAGATTTTTTCTTCTTAATACGGAATTATTTTCGCCGCAACATTATATTAACAAGATCTATGAAGACTCGCAAATATAAAACGCAAAAAGAGAAAAATCCTGGAATTATACACGATTCGAAAACAGCTGATTGGAGAATAATTGATTTATAACTCGGGGAACACATGGATTCACGATATGATCGATGGTAAAAATATTTCAAGAATATCTTGATCTCTGAACATTCGTTATTGTTTCTGTGAAGATTTATAACTTTCTTTTCTTTCTTCTTATATTACATAGATTTTTGATCGAGAGTCTATTATAAGCTTGCAGATTATCGAGAGAACGGATTCGAGATCGAATGTACGGCGAAGATTCGCAGTGATTTCGAAATTGAACGCTTCACGCTACATCGCGTCTGATGCGAGGGAAAAAAAGGCGCCGACGACGACGACGACGAGATTGTATATCGAGAAGCTATAGCTACGTGACCGAGCAAGGCAAACCGGAGCGAGTCTCGCGGAGAACGGAATGAAGAAGGGAAATTCGCGACGAGGAGAGAAACGGGTTAGTCGCGGACCACGAGATTCGCGTTGAATCGTCTCAATATTCGTTTGAGAAAATTCTGATCCGGTCGTTTTGCGAGAGAGAAAGAGAGATGGACAAGTTACAACCTGCGCGAGAAGTTTGTTCACGTGGAATTGTGGAATCTCGTCGTCTGAAAAAGAAATGCACACGCGGTAGAAATTGTGAAATATTACCTCAACGAATATTTATCAATTCTAGAATTAATATTTAAATTAATTTTTTTTTATTATTTTTATATCAGAAATTCTCGCGTTTTTTTTTCTCCCCAAAAAGAAAGCGGTTCAAGATTATTTAGCCCACACACAGGGGTAAAAAACTCCCCGCGCTGCTTGTTCTGCGAATTTTACGAATTGTGTCTAATTCCAGGATTCTTCCTTTGAATGTTATGCATTTGTGTTAGGATAAGAGAGAGAAACTCAAAGTTTAAATATCAGAGGCGAAATTTAAAAAGCGGCAAACACTCAGCTTGATGATTGATTATCGGTATTATACAGGGATATATATCGAGCAAGAACCAGAGAAAGGCAATGTACAAATTGATTTCTGTAGATTTTAAAGCAACATTCTCAAGATTACACTTTCTACATAAAGAGCATTAAGAAGCACTATATCAAACGTCAGTTAAAACAATTGTATTCTTTCCTTTTTAACGGAAAACATCGACGACGAAAAGAACGAAAGAAACGCCTTTCGAACAATAAAAGTGCAACGGTTTTCTTGACCAGCTTAACAAAAGGAGGACATCTTTTGTCACGTGTTAACATCGGTCAACGGTCTCACTTTGAACGAGCAATCTCGTCTTTACGCAAGAGACGGCGATCCATTGATTGCGCGTTCACCGCATATACGGTATGCATGATGCGTTTGCGGCGGAGTTGCTTGCGACACGTTTATCCGACACGACGCGATCCTGCATGATACACCTGTGAAGACGGGGGGTTGTTCGAGGAGGAAGGGATGCAGAATCTCAGATCGCGGATCGGCGGAAGTGTGCGGCGAGGGAGCGACCCGTGAGAGAATCGTCCTCTTAGACGCGTGCGAGAGGATAAAGGAAGAGACGTCACCCTCTCTACGGTACGCAGGATGGACAGGAGCGATAACAATGTCGTCGGGGTCGGCGGCGGAAGCGGGAATGGAGGCAGCGGCGGCACCGGCGGCGGCTGTCACGTGGGAAACTCCGGATCCCCGCCAAACTCCATCTCGTCGACCCACGGCACCGTGCTCAATTCTACCGGCGGGCTCGACGGTCAGGTAGAGCATCCCGAGATCTTTAGGCTCGATATCAGGGTTGATATGAATATTCGGAAACTATCGTTTGAATTATTTAAATGAATTTGAATTCTTAAAATCACAACTGGTTCGTGTTCTAGAGTTGTCATCGCGAGAAGAACGTTGGTGAAAGATCGTACTCTAACGTGGAGTTATTACATAACATACGATTTTATTATTATATTGTCAATTAATTGTAAGGTACAATAAGAACGCGATTTGCCGGACAGCCATATGTGAGCCGACATCGATGTGGCCGGATGTGCCTGATCATATCCCTCATTGTTGTAGTCGATAATCACGTTACGAGTGTCGCAAATGTCAAACTTGCACGATCGTCAGTGAGCGAACATGTTTTGTGTGCATAATATATATAGGTACATATGTATGCGTACGTTAATATATGGGCGGAAAAGAACTCATTACTCAGATTGTCGAAAAGATTATCAATAAATTAATTAACATTCATATATAAACAAATAGTCGTGTTGTATAAACTACAAAGTACAGTAAATGTGTAGCATAAAGGCACTTTAGTTTTTGGTTTTTTTTTTTTTTTTTTTTTTTTTTTTTTTTTTTTTGCTGTGGTGACGATTAAATCGACGAGCTCTAGGTAAAGACGAGCGAGGTCGTCTCGGCGATTTAAATCGCGATCCGGTTTTGTGGTGGTTTCGTTTCGGGCAATCGTAGCGCAGGTAGCCGGGCCGGGAACCTGTTTGTGTGTGTCGACGGCCTTCAGCGAGTTTTTGGAAATGCGCTTCCGGTCGTCGTAGAGTGCGGTATATTTTTGTGCGGGAGGAACGAGAGAAGCGAGGAAGGGTGGGGGCAGGAAAGAAACGACGAAGGAATTTTGCGGAAAATTGTGCCATTGTCGTGATAACTATACATACGGTGTTTAGAGTAGTCTCGTCATATCGGAATCGCTGAATAGACAAGAACTTCTTTCTCGTATAATGCTGATAATCAACAATCGAATCGACGATTTCGCCTCTTTTTAAATTTCTTTGTCATTTCAGCTTAGCCTCTGACAGAGATTTTTTCTTCTTAATACGGAATTATTTTCGCCGCAACATTATATTAACAAGATCTATGAAGACTCGCAAATATAAAACGCAAAAAGAGAAAAATCCTGGAATTATACACGATTCGAAAACAGCTGATTGGAGAATAATTGATTTATAACTCGGGGAACACATGGATTCACGATATGATCGATGGTAAAAATATTTCAAGAATATCTTGATCTCTGAACATTCGTTATTGTTTCTGTGAAGATTTATAACTTTCTTTTCTTTCTTCTTATATTACATAGATTTTTGATCGAGAGTCTATTATAAGCTTGCAGATTATCGAGAGAACGGATTCGAGATCGAATGTACGGCGAAGATTCGCAGTGATTTCGAAATTGAACGCTTCACGCTACATCGCGTCTGATGCGAGGGAAAAAAAGGCGCCGACGACGACGACGACGAGATTGTATATCGAGAAGCTATAGCTACGTGACCGAGCAAGGCAAACCGGAGCGAGTCTCGCGGAGAACGGAATGAAGAAGGGAAATTCGCGACGAGGAGAGAAACGGGTTAGTCGCGGACCACGAGATTCGCGTTGAATCGTCTCAATATTCGTTTGAGAAAATTCTGATCCGGTCGTTTTGCGAGAGAGAAAGAGAGATGGACAAGTTACAACCTGCGCGAGAAGTTTGTTCACGTGGAATTGTGGAATCTCGTCGTCTGAAAAAGAAATGCACACGCGGTAGAAATTGTGAAATATTACCTCAACGAATATTTATCAATTCTAGAATTAATATTTAAATTAATTTTTTTTTATTATTTTTATATCAGAAATTCTCGCGTTTTTTTTTCTCCCCAAAAAGAAAGCGGTTCAAGATTATTTAGCCCACACACAGGGGTAAAAAACTCCCCGCGCTGCTTGTTCTGCGAATTTTACGAATTGTGTCTAATTCCAGGATTCTTCCTTTGAATGTTATGCATTTGTGTTAGGATAAGAGAGAGAAACTCAAAGTTTAAATATCAGAGGCGAAATTTAAAAAGCGGCAAACACTCAGCTTGATGATTGATTATCGGTATTATACAGGGATATATATCGAGCAAGAACCAGAGAAAGGCAATGTACAAATTGATTTCTGTAGATTTTAAAGCAACATTCTCAAGATTACACTTTCTACATAAAGAGCATTAAGAAGCACTATATCAAACGTCAGTTAAAACAATTGTATTCTTTCCTTTTTAACGGAAAACATCGACGACGAAAAGAACGAAAGAAACGCCTTTCGAACAATAAAAGTGCAACGGTTTTCTTGACCAGCTTAACAAAAGGAGGACATCTTTTGTCACGTGTTAACATCGGTCAACGGTCTCACTTTGAACGAGCAATCTCGTCTTTACGCAAGAGACGGCGATCCATTGATTGCGCGTTCACCGCATATACGGTATGCATGATGCGTTTGCGGCGGAGTTGCTTGCGACACGTTTATCCGACACGACGCGATCCTGCATGATACACCTGTGAAGACGGGGGGTTGTTCGAGGAGGAAGGGATGCAGAATCTCAGATCGCGGATCGGCGGAAGTGTGCGGCGAGGGAGCGACCCGTGAGAGAATCGTCCTCTTAGACGCGTGCGAGAGGATAAAGGAAGAGACGTCACCCTCTCTACGGTACGCAGGATGGACAGGAGCGATAACAATGTCGTCGGGGTCGGCGGCGGAAGCGGGAATGGAGGCAGCGGCGGCACCGGCGGCGGCTGTCACGTGGGAAACTCCGGATCCCCGCCAAACTCCATCTCGTCGACCCACGGCACCGTGCTCAATTCTACCGGCGGGCTCGACGGTCAGGTAGAGCATCCCGAGATCTTTAGGCTCGATATCAGGGTTGATATGAATATTCGGAAACTATCGTTTGAATTATTTAAATGAATTTGAATGCGGGTTTCCTGTTTTTCAAAGTACTTGAAGAATACCAAACCATTTGCCGTGATACAAACACACGTTAATAAAATTCCTTAACTTTTTGTTTCATCTTTATTATATATAATATTTGTGTAAAGAATTTAGATATCGAAAAATCTCCAAATTAATTGTAAATAATCACTGATTTATCGCACGTTACATTTGTTTTTATTATCGTGTTACAATAATATGATCTATCAGAGAAAAGAAGCGGAGAGGAATTTGTTGAGATGTAACACTGTTATTCTTTATCATCTATTCGAGTCAGGATGTATGTAGTATCTGATCGAATCATGGGATCACAGAAATAACTTCGCTATTCGAGGGCGATAACTCTGTCATTTGATACCGGGTATTGGATTATCTATCGATCGGCGCTTTCTCGCATAGAAGGGGGGATCTCGTAACACACGTGCTCTTAAGTGAGATTCATAAGCCCATCTGGCTAAATTTATCACGGCGAATTGTACGGAATTCGCGCGCTTTTAACAGCGAAACGCACGCTCGGTTCATTATTCCCTCTTCAACGAAATCCAATTATCGTGGCGGACGGGTGAGTACCCGTGATGATTATCATTAATTCAGTTGGTGTATATTTTGACGAAAACGCGCCACGGGAAAATTGGGGAATACACGAGGCTCTCCGTGGAATGCGGAGTATAATTACTTTATTGTATTATGCTTCCATGTGCGTAGGAAATGAATTATGAGTTTTAATTAAGCGATACCGTCTTCTAATTGCCGGTTAAACGTTATGTCATTATCCGCCCGTATATGCGAATTAAATCTGTTACTCTATTTTTACCGATGCATATCATATTAAATTTTACATTTATTGCAATAAGAATTTAATTTTACTATCGTTTCAATAATTAATTAAGTTGATAATTTTATTAATAATACCATTAAGAAAAAAGATATATAATTTATAAAATATATATATTTGATTTTATCTGTTTAATATTCTTTTTTATCAAGCAAAACTCAAGAATCTTTCGGGATAAAATAGGATCTCCAACTTTCGTTATCGTTATTTACGACAAATACGATAACGTATATTTAAGATTTACCCTTTCAACTAGATCGTTTTGCCATTTGTTGCGCAGGATATATACTTGTCACTAAACATGGTATTATGTGCGTACGTGCGCTCTTCTTCATATTTGCATAATATTATCTTACTGTTAAATATACGATAGAGACAACTGTGCTTATATATCTGTGCTTGGCATAGTTGAAGGATGAGGTAAGAAGATGATGTAAAATGTGTCTTTCGACATAATATTCTTATAATGAATCAATGATAATGTATGTGTCAATTGTGTATCACTATTTGCGCAAACGAGACATCTGCATGATGACGTTGGCATAGAAAATGGCCAGAAGATGGAATACATTATATTATATATATCAATCTTTTTAAAAAATATTTTTATCTTGCTATTATTATTATCTATTATACGTGAAATGTAAGCGCACACATAAGAATTAATTGGAGGGATATAATTAATTAATTTTTGAATGGATTAAAACACTAAACAATTGTCTTTCAAATTACTATATATTTGCGATGATAAAAGAGGAATAACCGCATACAATACGTTTTAACGTTATATATATATATATATATAGACAAGAACTTCTTTCTCGTATAATGCTGATAATCAACAATCGAATCGACGATTTCGCCTCTTTTTAAATTTCTTTGTCATTTCAGCTTAGCCTCTGACAGAGATTTTTTCTTCTTAATACGGAATTATTTTCGCCGCAACATTATATTAACAAGATCTATGAAGACTCGCAAATATAAAACGCAAAAAGAGAAAAATCCTGGAATTATACACGATTCGAAAACAGCTGATTGGAGAATAATTGATTTATAACTCGGGGAACACATGGATTCACGATATGATCGATGGTAAAAATATTTCAAGAATATCTTGATCTCTGAACATTCGTTATTGTTTCTGTGAAGATTTATAACTTTCTTTTCTTTCTTCTTATATTACATAGATTTTTGATCGAGAGTCTATTATAAGCTTGCAGATTATCGAGAGAACGGATTCGAGATCGAATGTACGGCGAAGATTCGCAGTGATTTCGAAATTGAACGCTTCACGCTACATCGCGTCTGATGCGAGGGAAAAAAAGGCGCCGACGACGACGACGACGAGATTGTATATCGAGAAGCTATAGCTACGTGACCGAGCAAGGCAAACCGGAGCGAGTCTCGCGGAGAACGGAATGAAGAAGGGAAATTCGCGACGAGGAGAGAAACGGGTTAGTCGCGGACCACGAGATTCGCGTTGAATCGTCTCAATATTCGTTTGAGAAAATTCTGATCCGGTCGTTTTGCGAGAGAGAAAGAGAGATGGACAAGTTACAACCTGCGCGAGAAGTTTGTTCACGTGGAATTGTGGAATCTCGTCGTCTGAAAAAGAAATGCACACGCGGTAGAAATTGTGAAATATTACCTCAACGAATATTTATCAATTCTAGAATTAATATTTAAATTAATTTTTTTTTATTATTTTTATATCAGAAATTCTCGCGTTTTTTTTTCTCCCCAAAAAGAAAGCGGTTCAAGATTATTTAGCCCACACACAGGGGTAAAAAACTCCCCGCGCTGCTTGTTCTGCGAATTTTACGAATTGTGTCTAATTCCAGGATTCTTCCTTTGAATGTTATGCATTTGTGTTAGGATAAGAGAGAGAAACTCAAAGTTTAAATATCAGAGGCGAAATTTAAAAAGCGGCAAACACTCAGCTTGATGATTGATTATCGGTATTATACAGGGATATATATCGAGCAAGAACCAGAGAAAGGCAATGTACAAATTGATTTCTGTAGATTTTAAAGCAACATTCTCAAGATTACACTTTCTACATAAAGAGCATTAAGAAGCACTATATCAAACGTCAGTTAAAACAATTGTATTCTTTCCTTTTTAACGGAAAACATCGACGACGAAAAGAACGAAAGAAACGCCTTTCGAACAATAAAAGTGCAACGGTTTTCTTGACCAGCTTAACAAAAGGAGGACATCTTTTGTCACGTGTTAACATCGGTCAACGGTCTCACTTTGAACGAGCAATCTCGTCTTTACGCAAGAGACGGCGATCCATTGATTGCGCGTTCACCGCATATACGGTATGCATGATGCGTTTGCGGCGGAGTTGCTTGCGACACGTTTATCCGACACGACGCGATCCTGCATGATACACCTGTGAAGACGGGGGGTTGTTCGAGGAGGAAGGGATGCAGAATCTCAGATCGCGGATCGGCGGAAGTGTGCGGCGAGGGAGCGACCCGTGAGAGAATCGTCCTCTTAGACGCGTGCGAGAGGATAAAGGAAGAGACGTCACCCTCTCTACGGTACGCAGGATGGACAGGAGCGATAACAATGTCGTCGGGGTCGGCGGCGGAAGCGGGAATGGAGGCAGCGGCGGCACCGGCGGCGGCTGTCACGTGGGAAACTCCGGATCCCCGCCAAACTCCATCTCGTCGACCCATGGCACCGTGCTCAATTCTACCGGCGGGCTCGACGGTCAGGTAGAGCATCCCGAGATCTTTAGGCTCGATATCAGGGTTGATATGAATATTCGGAAACTATCGTTTGAATTATTTAAATGAATTTGAATGCGGGTTTCCTGTTTTTCAAAGTACTTGAAGAATACCAAACCATTTGCCGTGATACAAACACACGTTAATAAAATTCCTTAACTTTTTGTTTCATCTTTATTATATATAATATTTGTGTAAAGAATTTAGATATCGAAAAATCTCCAAATTAATTGTAAATAATCACTGATTTATCGCACGTTACATTTGTTTTTATTATCGTGTTACAATAATATGATCTATCAGAGAAAAGAAGCGGAGAGGAATTTGTTGAGATGTAACACTGTTATTCTTTATCATCTATTCGAGTCAGGATGTATGTAGTATCTGATCGAATCATGGGATCACAGAAATAACTTCGCTATTCGAGGGCGATAACTCTGTCATTTGATACCGGGTATTGGATTATCTATCGATCGGCGCTTTCTCGCATAGAAGGGGGGATCTCGTAACACACGTGCTCTTAAGTGAGATTCATAAGCCCATCTGGCTAAATTTATCACGGCGAATTGTACGGAATTCGCGCGCTTTTAACAGCGAAACGCACGCTCGGTTCATTATTCCCTCTTCAACGAAATCCAATTATCGTGGCGGACGGGTGAGTACCCGTGATGATTATCATTAATTCAGTTGGTGTATATTTTGACGAAAACGCGCCACGGGAAAATTGGGGAATACACGAGGCTCTCCGTGGAATGCGGAGTATAATTACTTTATTGTATTATGCTTCCATGTGCGTAGGAAATGAATTATGAGTTTTAATTAAGCGATACCGTCTTCTAATTGCCGGTTAAACGTTATGTCATTATCCGCCCGTATATGCGAATTAAATCTGTTACTCTATTTTTACCGATGCATATCATATTAAATTTTACATTTATTGCAATAAGAATTTAATTTTACTATCGTTTCAATAATTAATTAAGTTGATAATTTTATTAATAATACCATTAAGAAAAAAGATATATAATTTATAAAATATATATATTTGATTTTATCTGTTTAATATTCTTTTTTATCAAGCAAAACTCAAGAATCTTTCGGGATAAAATAGGATCTCCAACTTTCGTTATCGTTATTTACGACAAATACGATAACGTATATTTAAGATTTACCCTTTCAACTAGATCGTTTTGCCATTTGTTGCGCAGGATATATACTTGTCACTAAACATGGTATTATGTGCGTACGTGCGCTCTTCTTCATATTTGCATAATATTATCTTACTGTTAAATATACGATAGAGACAACTGTGCTTATATATCTGTGCTTGGCATAGTTGAAGGATGAGGTAAGAAGATGATGTAAAATGTGTCTTTCGACATAATATTCTTATAATGAATCAATGATAATGTATGTGTCAATTGTGTATCACTATTTGCGCAAACGAGACATCTGCATGATGACGTTGGCATAGAAAATGGCCAGAAGATGGAATACATTATATTATATATATCAATCTTTTTAAAAAATATTTTTATCTTGCTATTATTATTATCTATTATACGTGAAATGTAAGCGCACACATAAGAATTAATTGGAGGGATATAATTAATTAATTTTTGAATGGATTAAAACACTAAACAATTGTCTTTCAAATTACTATATATTTGCGATGATAAAAGAGGAATAACCGCATACAATACGTTTTAACGTTATATATATATATATATATATATATATATATAATAAAATATAAACAATCTCTCTAGATCTAGATAGAGGAAAGCTTGATGATAAAAAATTCTATTATAATGGATTATATAATGATATTGTTTGTCTAATTATTGATGAAATTTTTGCATTTTTGAAGATTATCATAATTTTTTGTCTTTTAGACTGCAGACAGAGGATGGGAGATCCATCACGTTACAGTCACAAGAGTTCCCGGTTACGGCTTTGGTATAGCTGTGTCAGGAGGTCGCGATAATCCTCATTTTACTAATGGTGATCCAGCGATCGCAATCTCCGATGTGCTGAAAGCTGGTCCAGCTGAAGGAAAATTACAGTACGTTTATTGTACAAGTAAAATTAGTTTTTTTTAATGCTTAATACTTAAGAAAGACGAAGCATACACACACACATTTCTTCTCTTTTATATTACATTAAAAACATTTATTTTTCTTATATTACAATAAGTACTTTTAACTTTTGACAAAGTATTATCATTTTGTAGAGAATTAAAAAGAAATATATATCCGCATTTTTGTACTGTTTTTTTAATAGTCTATTTTTTGTTGACTTTCATTGTTTATTTTAATTTTGATATAAGTAAAACTAATATTCGATTTATACAGAGTTAATGACCGTATCATCTCCGCCAATGGGGTATCATTGGAAGGAGCCGATTATGGGGCTGCCGTGCGGGTCCTGCGGGATTCCGGTTCTACCGTTTTGTTGGTTGTTAAACGAAGAGCTTTTTCGAATTCACCCGGTTGCTTAGGCAGCGTTGCATCTCAGAGTCATCGACTCACGCTCACGCGAAACAATAAGAAGGATGGTACGTATAATTAGAACACCGCATAACAGTCGCACGTCGCACAATGACCAAAAATTTGAACAATGTCTGATGTTTAACTGCCGAGACATCTAACTTTGGAGAAGAGAGAGAGAGAGAGAGAGAAAGAATCTAAAACAATTATATTAATTTAACTTATAATTAGAATTTAATTTATAGAATTTAGAACAAATAGTTTAAAATTTTATTAAAAAAGAATTTAATTTAATCAAATTTTTATAATTTATTTTTTTATTTTCCTTTTTTCTCGCATCTTTATTTTTGCTGTAAAACAAGATATGTGACAATGATGTTTTCACGATTTCTAGACTTTGGCATAGTGCTGGGATGTCGATTATACGTAAAGGAGGTTACGCGAGAAAATATCGGAGTGAAAACTGGGGACGTGTTAACCCGAATAGGCAGTGTCGCCGCCGATAATATGAGTCTGAAGGAAGCTAGAAAGCTGATGGACCAGTGCAAAGACAGGCTCTCGATTGTAATTACACGGGACAGCTCATGTTGCCACGTACAGCAGCAAAGTAAAGGGGATAGCGGTGAATATCTGTCGGGTGCGAGTTACAGTAGTCAAAACTTGTACGTTCCGCCACCTACGAGGCAACCCTTGGATGATAAGAGTAATCTTGTGCCGAGGGGTCGTTCGCGGGGTCCGCTGATGGACGTGTCTTTGAGTCAACTGGATCTACCAGCTACGCCCACTGTGGATCCACCCAGGCCACCTCCGCCCAGACCAGAAGGTATGTTTTGAAGATGTTCTAAAATAATGGAAGTTATATAATAAATGAAATTATAAATATATTTGTTTTATTTATATATTATAAATTTTCACTGTTTCTTTGTCAACTAAATTTTGAATCAATTTTTTTTTCTTTATCGAGAAATTTTGTTGAGTGTTATTTTCATTGAAAATTTTATTCGTAATTTTTAATATTATTTATTTTTGTTATTCTATTAAAGTTTTATTAACATACTGTTTTCTTTTATAGATTATTACAGTACGCGCAGACAACTGTACGATGAAGATTCGGTTTCACCTCGAACAAAGCAGCCCATGTAAGTTAATCATAAAGTATCATTCAATTTTTTTAATGGGTCTCTTCTATCTCACATGCAATGTTTCCTTTAATATTTATAGGCCGGATCCTCGATTTATTACTTTTCAAAAGGAAGGATCCGTAGGGGTGCGATTAAGTGGCGGCAATGAAACCGGGGTCTTTGTGACTGCAGTTCAAGCGGGAAGTCCTGCGTCTCTTCAAGGTCTTCAGCCAGGAGATAAAATCTTAAAGGTCAGTTACTCAATTTACATCGAGCATACATCAAAATTTACCCTACATTCAGACAAATTAGACAATGCTTAGAATCCATATTATTGAGAAGTTTAGAAATGATAAAATAAATCAAATATAAGCGAAATCAATATTATCAATAATAGGTCTAATAATATACTTATGTTTTTATCTAAAAACTTATCTTATTGAAATAGTAATAATCCGAATTTAAAAATATTGGAATATATTTTATTGGAGTAAAATGCACACAAGGAGCATATATTTAGATAATAGTTTGCTTAGGACACAAAATTGTACAGATTCTAGAAAAAAATTTGATTTTTACAGATAGATATTGTGATATATAATTACATATGTAAAATTGTTACCACAGATAAACGATATGGATATGAAAGGAGTGACGAGAGAAGAGGCTGTGCTGTTTCTTCTTAGCTTACAAGAACAGATCGATCTTATCGTACAACATCGACGTCAGGAATACGATCAGATCATTGCATCGGGCAGAGGCGATTCCTTTCATATAAAGTAAGTAACATTTATACATGATATATATAAATTACTCTATAATCTTTGAATACTAATTATATTAACAATTATATATATATATA
>NW_021849727.1:8891-16770 GCF_003651465.1 Formica exsecta | reverse complement strand
CGCCACAGAAAAACATTCTTTCTAAATTTCACAAACAGTTCAGATATAAATTCTGTCTTTTTGAGTGTGAATTATCAAGAAATTATTGTTAAATATTCGTGTAGTACATGAAAGAACCAAAAAAATATCGGACTTTATTAATATATTCGTATTAACTTGGATGTGTGTGTGTGTGTGTGTGTATGTGTGTGTGTGTGTATGTGTGTATATATAAAAGAACATATAATTAATTCCAATTAACGTTAATTTTTTTGGCTTGATTAAAATTGGTGTGTATTTTTGCATAGGACTCATTTTCATTATGAGCAACCACAGAAAGGTGAAATGAGTTTTCGCAGCGGAGATGTCTTTCATGTGGTGGATACCCTTCACAATGGTGTTGTTGGATCCTGGCAGGTTTTTCGAATTGGACGAAACAATCAGGAGGTACAGAAGGGCATTATACCTAACAAAGCCCGCGCTGAAGAGCTCGCAACCGCGCAATTTAACGCTACGAAGAAGGAGATGAGTGCTAGCGAAAGTAGAGGTAGCTTTTTCAGAAGAAGAAGAAATAGCCACAGACGTTCAAAATCTTTAGGAAGGGTACGCATGCAATTCTCTCGTTTACCTTAAATAAGAAATATATATATAATATATACTTTTTCTTTTTTAAAAATTACTATGTCTTTTGATATCATGTTATAAACATTAAATCGAAAAAATTAACTTTTCTACGTTAATAACTGATAAGATCAATATTTTTATGTTTCTTGTAAATATACTTTAGGATCATTGGGACGATGTGGTGTTCTCCGATAGCGTTAGCAAGTTTCCAGCTTACGAGCGTGTGATCCTACGACATCCCGGATTTATCAGGCCCGTTGTTCTCTTTGGGCCCGTAGCTGATCTCGCTAGGGAAAAACTTCTCAAGGATTTCCCCGATAAGTTCACCTCCCCACGTGAGTAATATATTTATTTGTTCACTGACATCGCGCGCGCGCGCGAGCTATTATGCAAAGTTCACTTTGTCAAAGCAAATTACTAATAATTGGATATTGAATTTTATAGAAATGGAAAGCCAAATGGAGGACGGTACGGGAAAGAATACTAAAACATCTGGTATCATTCGGTTAAGCGCTATCAGAGAGGTAATGGAAAGGAGCAAACATGCGTTGTTGGACATCACTCCGAATGCCGTGGATCGCTTAAATTACGCCCAGTTTTATCCAATTGTTATCTTCCTGAAGGCCGAGACGAAGCAAGTCATCAAGGAGATGAGAGCTGGCATACCAAAGTAAGAGCGATGTAGCAAGATAATACTGCAATTATATCGCTGGATTCTATACACGACGTATAATTACAGATCAGCGCACAAGAGCAGTAAAAAGCTTCTAGAACAATGTCAGAAGCTCGATAAAATCTGGGGACACGTGTTTAGCGCGGTGATTACTCTCAATGCGCCGGAAGCTTGGTACCGGAAGCTCAGAGAGCTCATTGACCGTCAGCAGCAAGGCTTACTATGGATGAGTCAAACCAAGGTAGGGAAGTAGTACATAATGAATCTCGCGTCTTCTCAAGATGCGCGTATATTATTTTATTTTGTTTTATTCTTTAAATATATAAAAAGCTGTTAGAAAGTCTCCAACTAAAAGAAATACATCTATTTTTTGATTTTCTCTTTCTTCTATTTTCACACTTTTCTCACGAATATCACGATTCTTTTCGTCGCTCGTATATACACTAAATTGTACGACGATTCTGTTCGTTATAGTCGATATATAGTCAATACACGGTGTGGGACTTGTCGCATCCATCTATACATGCTCATACTCCACCTCCCGCCCTTCCACTACCTCCGTTTTCCAACAATAACATATATTATGATGAGAATAAGAATCATGACGTGCTTTTGTCGCATCATCAGTCGCCAATTTTACCGACATCTTTTGTGGAAAAACTTCCGCCACTTCCGCCTTTCAACTCAAATGTCATCCGTGAGCAATTTTTCGGCTATATATAAATTCCTGCTCTTGTTTTTAACCCTTTAACTACGAAATGTAGAAGATTATATACATGATCAATGTGCTCTTTGTCAAGTTTTGCGCATAAAGATACACTTAAAATAAGTTTATCGATTGAAACATCATATATAAATATGCATATATGTTATATGTATTATATAAGATAATGATTATAGCAGTACATATTTGTATACTATATAAAGTATATATATTTATCGTTCACACACAAATTTTATTTATTATTATAATCTCTTAATAAATATGCATTTTATTTTTAGAATATTGAGATTCAATTCTGATAATTTTTTTTATATTTAATTGATTTTTATAATATTTTTTTATCGTGACAACATCGCGTACAAGAACTAAATTAATCGAACGTGAGCATATTCGACTGCTGTATGCAAATTGTAGACGAATGATACTCTCTTAAAATAGTTAAAGGGTTAATACTGCATGCTCGATATGTGCTTTTCTTTAGTTTGCATGACTTTATCTATAATCTATTTTCTCTCCTCAAAATTATCAACTTATCAAAAATTCCAATTACAGTTTAAATCATTAACGCAAATAAAAATAAAAAAGTTTTGCAGTTTAATTATAAAAAAGGAATGGAAAAACTTAGATGTTTTTACCATTCTGCTATGTTGCAAATAATAACTAGTAAAAAGATTTTGAAAGGATATGATAAAAACACAAGTTTTTCTTTTTCCATTTTGTTGCAATTAAAATTTGGAAAAATTTGCTTTTTTCAAGCAAGCTAATCAAAAGAGAATTTTTTCACAGATTATATAAAAGATACTTTTGAAAATTTGTCGTTATTTTCGGAAGGATTACTTGAATGAATTTTACACGATATTAGTTTTCAATATGTGTTGTGTGTATGCCTTTGAAAATATGAATGCTGATACTAATACTCATTACATTAACTATATTTTGCTTCTTCTTCATAAATCATTTATTAATTTATAATCTCCTTTCTTATAAATACTCAATTATTAAATTTTAATGCGATACAAAGCTCTCATAAAAATATAATAATTTATTCATTGCATTTTATTGATCGTAAATATTATTATACTGCAATACATAATATACATACACGCGCAAATAACAAATACATTGTGCCATTGTTAATTCACATACTTATGTATCATTTGCGTAACATTATGTCCTCTGTGGTCTGCGTTCGTAGCCAGAAGAAGCTCTCTCGGATGATTTCCTATTCCCGATGACTTCTCGCCTCTCCTACGCTTCCTCCCCGGAAAGCGATTTGGAATTGAGTCCGGCACCCGTTATTCCCGGCACTTTGGGTCCACCGTCGCGGTTAAAGAGCAGTTCTGACCCCAGTATTGCTACTCAAGATGACACCACTGCGCCGCCACCGTATTCGACGAATTATCAGGTAATGTATGCTTTTAGATTCAAATCAAAGAAAGCGATTCATGCCTCTTGAAATTAATTTTCACAGATAGGAATTTATAATGTCTCGTTGAATACATTTTTGTTTTAATTTTTAAAAAACTAGAACCGAAAAACAGTAATTTTCGTATAAACTTGAAGCATCTTTTTTCAATTTCTTAATTAACTTTTGATAGATCGATTGAAATTTAGTGAATTAATATAGAGTTTATCTTTTCAAATTGCATAACGAAATTGTATTGCAAGCTATAATTATTGCGTATAATTAATTGATATGTTTATTCATAGCAATCATTTGAGCAGCAAAAGAGAAGATCTCAAGGCGGGATGGGAGACAGCAAGTACGGTTTCTCATTGTCCGGTCAAATGAGTAATCAATCCGGCTCGCCAGAATACTTGGGTGGTTCCTCCGAACCTAGATCTCCTCATCACAGTCCTCCGGATCTACCGCCGCGGGTTGATCGAAACGTGAAGCCGATTAATCAAACGCCGCGGGGAACTGTAGGACGATCCGCCCAGGAGCGGCTAGGAGTAAATAAAATTGATTCGGTCCTGGATATGGGGAATTATATCAATGCGACTCCTCACAAAGCAAATGCCACATCGTCTCTCGAACGAGCGCAGCCGAAAGCGGTAAACGTCGATCCATTATTTTTTCTTTTTTTTTATTAAGCCATATATTTATATATAATTGTATATATATGATTAGAAATTGTATATAAAAAATAAGCTTTTTAAAGAAAAGAGACACACATTAATATTTTTGATCAAATATATTTGCATACATAGGGAAGTTACGACAGCATGTCTTCATACGATTCATACAACAATACCAATGGAAATGCGAATTATGGGGCGGTGAATTTAAACGCATCAACAGGTCGTTTGGGCCCGAATGTACCTGATGATGTCAAAAGCAGTAATATGTCGGTGAGAGCGCACGATCCGTATAGATTAACCAGATCTCAGGTTCAATTAGGTATGTAGCCAATAACAAATATATGGAAATATACTAGTATTTATTTAAGAACTAATATATTCTTCTATAAAAAGCGGTGTTATAAAAATTTTTCTCTTCTTCTTTTTTGAATCATTTTTTCTTCTGTAAAGTAATTTTATATATAATTAATATATAATTTATTTTAAATTCTAATTTTCTTCTTTTCAAACTTTTTTCTTTTACCAACATAGCATAAGTTAGCATAAAATTATCGCTTTTTGTATATTATAGCCGATCCACCGATTACAAATCGATACCAATGTCGCAAAATAAACCGGGAGGCACTTACAAACCTATACCGCCTCCGAAGCCAAAAAATTACAGACCACCTCAAGCATCGCTTGCTCAAACAGAAAACAACGGGAATGATGGGAATAATTCGTATCAACACTCGAAAAGTTATTCCATTGCCACATCGCATGTACATAATGGGGTAATTGTGTTATAAATGCAAATAACTATAAAAATTACTTTTTTTCCAAATGCGCACGCGCTCTGGATGTATATAACATTATGAGTTTTTATTTTCATTCAGGTAGAAAATAATGTGCAGCGTAACAGCAACCAGTATTACTACAACATTCCGCCGCCCGGTCGTTACAATGAGGGCAATCTCGTGAATTCACATCACAATCTAAATCATCTCACGACGCCGACGCACAGTCATAGTCTCAGCCACAGCCACGCGCACTCTCATTCCAGCCCGCCAGTGACTACCGCGCATTCTCACAGCAACAGTGCCGGCCAGATCAGTTTCGGACTGCATAATCGGAACAGCACAAATCACAATGGGTACATGCATGGTAATAATCCCCATGGTACCGCGGGTTCGGTTTATCCATCTGCTAATCCTGGACATAATAGAGAACCTAGTGGTTTAGATCTGGCTGGTAGTCGCGAGCAAAGAGGAAGCGCTTTCGAACTCTATCGAAAACCGGTTCATCATTATAATATGAGGTGAGTGATAAAAAACTGAGATAGAATAGTGGCCTAATTTTTATTTTTTAAGAATTTTTAAATAAATGATAAATTTATTTTTTAACTGCACATACATTTCATTTTTTGGATACTAATAATATTTTTGAAAGTGTAAAATAAATTTTTTCTAACATAGGAAATGACATAACATAGAAATGACTAAACATTTTTCTTGTTTATTAAAAATGTTATATAAAGATTTTTGCTTTATATTTGTGCGATATTTCAAACATGGTAATTCTTTTTTTGTTTTTGACAAGTACAAGCTTACAAGAATATTATTGTATGTTGCAGTTAATGTGTACCCCGATGCAAGACTTGTTATATTAATAAATTTCTATTGGAGTGCAGAGAAATCGTGCAATGTCATAGACATAGACGAAAAAACAAAAGTTATATTTAAGATTATGGTATTACGAAGAGTATATCGTGCCTTCCAAAAGAACCTATTTTTCCATTTATGTAAGAATCTTGAGATGTCAATAGCATCAACAGATTTCTTAACTTTACGAAAAAGTGCTTAGTTAGATATTTTATACACATATAAAGAACAAATTTTAACTTTATTATGAGATTTTATAGAATTTTTTATTAGAGCAAAAATAATGATAAAGATTATCGTTATCGAGATATATACGTAAAAAATTTTTCAATAACTTCTTAACATAAATCGCGCATGTATTTAATAAGAATAATATACAAAGATACTTAAAGAAAATCTTTTTGTAAGTGCAATGTAATGTAACAATACTCAGTCGCTTATATACACGAGATAAAATCTGTATAATCATATAATAGTCACATATTTTTCTGCTTCCACATTAAAAATATGGTAAATGCCACATCGGCAGGAAAGTAATTTTATACAATTTTATTGAATTCACATTATGTGAACATAATGCCATTGCGACACATTTAGGATACTTAAGTATTTGTTTTTTTGTTTTTTAAGCAGACAATTGTAGACATTTTGGATTTGTCATATGACAATGCATTTATGTATTAATGTATTTCTGACATATGTGATAACGATACACGAAATTCTTTATTGTTATTTACATGAGATGTACCCGGTTTCAAATTCTTTGATGGAATATTACTTTTTTTATCGCTAAATAAGAAAAATGTAGAAATAATTTATTGAAAAAATTATAGAAAAAGAGGAAAAGAAATATCTTTTTTAATTACATATAAAAAAGATACAGATAAAATAAGTACAAAAATGCAATTTTTACTATTTCTCTATAAATAAGTAGAAATTGTAAATAAAGTACGTTTTGCTACATAAATCTTATGTATCCATATAAAAGAAAAACATTTTATTGTCTCTCTAAGAAAACTTAATGATGATTGTTCTTTTGAAGAATTTTTCGAGAAGAATACCTTGTTTTTCAATTGGGTACGCTCATATTTATTTATTATAAATCTAATTGCGTGTCATTATGTTATTAGTAAACCAAATGGCCTTTTTAGATTTTTTAGGTATCGTTAAAATTAAGTTGAATTTTTATAATAAAGAGTCTGTATTATTAATAATTAGATTTATAATTATTAGATATATAAGTAGTTTTTGCCATTATATACCAATCTTGTATCACAAGTTAATGCGTAAACAGATTATATTACTGTTAACGACGTACAACGGCATAATACGTTACAATCGGTATATTAAACGAAATTACGTATATATACGTTATAATTAAGTATTAAGTAGAATTAGTATTAAAATTTGATTATATTATTTCAACAGCCATAAGTATTAAATTTAAATATATAATTGACATACGTTTTATATCTCGTGCTACTGTAGCAAGGCTGTAAATTCTTATACATTTGTGCAAAGACGAATGTATATATGCAATATCCACATGTTTATTCCACAGTTTAAAAGTAACAAAAGTTTTAAAGCCCAGAATCCAGAACCCAGAATAAAAATACCTGTATCACAAATCTTTTTATACAGGAATAAATGGAATAATTCTATACAATTGTGAAAAAATATAATTCCTACATAATTAAATAATGAATCTTTAAATAATATTAATTTATTTATTTGTATCCTCTATCTTCTGCAATTAAAATGCAAAGTGTGACATTATAAAAAGGGTAAGAAAATATGAAAGGATGAAAGATATAAAAGAAATAAAACGAGAAAAAAGACCAGTTACATTTTTGCTTTAAAGATTCTGTAATATTTTTGTTATATTACACATAGCCATAAAGATTACATTTTCTTATCTCTCTCGACATAATAAGATAAAAATTAAAAAAAATAGATAACAGGTATATGAGCTTTAACAAAATAGTCTATTATTTCATTCTAAATTAAACTGTTTTAAAAAATATCACGATAAATCTGCTTAAAGTCTTTAATGTGCATATATAATTGACTATATAATTGGCTAGTCTGGTAGATTACAACGAAGATCCCAGTGTATGTATATCATAGATCTGTTGACAAATTATAAATGTAAGAGGG
>NW_021849727.1:0-8675 GCF_003651465.1 Formica exsecta | reverse complement strand
GGGGGGGGGGGGCATTTCGCGTAATATACACTATAAAACACGAGGAAGATGAGAAATCATTATATTGAAAAATGCAATTACTTAAATATTGAACAGCATGTAATACGATTGGAAACTTATAATTCCATCTGTTTTTGCATTGCAAGAACATAATGTATAAGACAAACGTATATATACATACGCAACGACTCCGTTGTATTTGATTAATAATTTTAATGCACTTTACTGGTGCAAAAAGATAGGATTATATATCTCATTCAACTATGAATTCGTTATAATTCGCGACCTGCGAGAATTACGGCAATTAATACACAATCTTTTACTTTCTCTTACATATAAGCGATCGCAAGGTTCCGTTTAACAACGATATTTTTTTTGTAGCGCGACGGATATCTTCAAGCCAAAATACAACTACATCTACAGCAATTATTGTCGGTTTCCTCAGAGAGTATTTGAACGGCACGAATCGGCGAGATATGATGATTTCATTTCAAACCCAACAACCACTCGGCTACGCCGAGATAATAAACGGTTTGCGCAATTCCAAACAACGGTGCTATGACGATCATTCGGCAAGCACCACCTTTGAAGAACGCTGTCGGTCCCTCGTTTTTAAATGTCTTCCTACAAATCAAGAATATAATTATTGCAAGATATTTTATTTATTTTCTTTGCTACAATTCGAGATTTAAAGATATAAAAATTTATAGAACTGATCCATGATATAATCTTGAAGATAAATTTAACGACCAATGAATATAATATATATTTGACTTCAGTTAAACTCACGTTATGCAGTCTAATACTCCATTGTACGTTGGTTCACCAGGTGCTTTTTTGATAACTTGCAATCTAGTTTTGATTACGTCAAATGGATTGACCATTAATGCGGCTGTTGAACCGGCCGCGCATCCAGCAAGGAATGAACACCAGAATACAGCTAATGAGAAGAGTATTACTTAATTCACTCTCGTTTAGAGACGATCGCGTATCTGATAGCATGACACAATTACTGAACACGCTTACATGAACCGTCTTCGCGCTTCGGGCCGAGATCATTCAGCCTGGCGAACAGAGGAAAATAAATAACGGAAAACGTAACGTCCCTAAGTGCCGTGGCGCCGGTTCCTTGATACAACCCAAGTATACCTCGTTTCCTAAGTAAATCCACCGTTAATGACCAAGCAGATACGTTCGGCACTTCTTTACCCGCTGCAACAATAAAGGACAATATAATTTCCACTAACAATAAGAGTAATAGAGAGTAGTGTGATTTTTCACATAAGAGAGTAATAATCTTGAAATGAGGGCACAATTTTGCGATGAGATTATCTTATTTTCTATATCTATTATTACCATTATTTGTTTATACATGAATAGCGGAAAATCAAATTAGATACATCTTTAATTTGATTTTTTAGCTATCTTACAACGTGCATTGCATCTATGATGTAAGATATCACATTCAATCATTTTTAATTCTACAAAGTGTATAGTCGACATGGCAATATTTATCGGTATATCGGATATTTTAAAAAGAATCAAGAAATGCAAGATTCTTGTTCGAATTATATTAAGTCATAAGAAAACAAGAGAGATATAATAATGAGATGATTGAAATGAAAAAATTTTTAGATATATGTATAATCTCGCTATATTTGACAAGCCGTGTATTTGCGAGAAACAAAACCTTCTGAAATATCATATCATCGTATCACCTTCTTTAGCTGCCATGGCGACTCTGCCAGCGTCTTGCATTTGTATTTTGAGCAGTTCCATCGGAGTGGTAACGATTATTTGGCATGCTCCCGCCAAGCCGCCGGCGAGCATTTCACGTTCTATTGGCAATTTTTGTCTGGATAACAAAGATTAACAGAGTGCTGGGATCACGGAAAAATTGAGGAAAATATCAGTATACGAGATTATGTAGGACTGACATGCACAATCGATCAATTTTCGAAAAACCGAAAAGATTATTAAATTTTGGAGAAATTTTTTTATTTTATATTTGACTAATTCGATTTTATTATAACTGATTTTATCAATTAAATGAATAGGCGATTATTCGCACAATCGGCTATTTAAAAATTGATTTTCCATATCCTGAATGTGAACAGAATCTAATTCATTCAAGTAACAATCCGGATGTTACTGATAATGAATATTATTTTGAAAAAATGTTTCAAGTATTACTAATTGCCAGATTGCAAATCGGAATGGTCTGTGTTTTATGCAATACACGCGATGTACATAGAAAAAAAGAATAGAGTGCTCTCACACGAAGCAGCTTCCTACGTTTAAAAAAATTCTGATTTTCGATTTTTCGAATTTTTCAAAATTTTCAAGTATAATTTGGTTCTTTATAATTTTTTCTCCGATAGTATGAAGTTAATCTTTAGTTTCGGGAAATAATTATCAAAGAGTACCAGCCCTAATATAAGGAAGATTATTCAACGTTATTGGCATGATCGCGTGACAAGTAGTATATCTCAAGCATCTGATGGACCGCGGAGCATCAAAAACATTAGCAACAAATGTAAATGAAGAATTTTAATAAATTATTACTATATAATTATATATTAAAAAACATTTTGAAAAAGGAGACAAAAACAAATGATGTAGATAAATTATAATAAAACTTACAAAATTTTAAGCTAACATAAGAAATTGACAATGTTCAATTCCTATCTGAAATCTTCTAATTAAATTGGTACAAATTTTGATGTATCATCAATTCTTGAATTGCTCTAAAAATATTTTATAAGAAAGAAAAGGGGGAGGGAGGGAAGCAAAAAAATTACCCTGCTTTCCTCGATTACTTGCGACTTGATTAGCTATTAATGGTTGCTCGCATCGTTTGCCAGGTCATTTCAAACTGGTATAGCTATATTCAAACTGGTACCATCAGTTGTCTAGAAGTATAGAACGATATATTTCAATATGTTTTATGATGGCATAAGATTCTAACATAATAACGCGAGAGCACAAAAATTCGATTTTTTTTAGCTTTTCTAGATATGTTTGATTAATTTAGGATTAAAACTAAAAAGTTGTTTCAAATTCCTTTCTGATTACCGATAATTGTTTGATATATTAAATAAATGTATATTTTGGTATGATTTACTTGGAAAAGACAGTGTTATAATAAAACTAAGCAGTTATCGAAATAAATCAATAATAGTTATTAGAATAGCAAAGATAACATGTCCAAAAAAATATGATGCTCTTTGCTTATCAAGTTATGATATAGCATACATTAGTTTTTGGGGCTTTTCAATTACGTACACATTTTTTTTTTAAACATTATGGTTACTTTGTTGCATTTCTAAAATTACTAAATATCTGATGCTTTTAATAATATTCTTTTTAAAAAGTAAAATTTAAAACGTTGAGAAATAAAGAAAAATCATACACACATATACACATATCATACATTATTATAGTATATATAGATCTGATTTTCTTGACAAAGAAATTAATAACACATGTGATACACATTTCATTTTTAATATAATAGTTTTCATATCTATGTGCTTTCTATTGTGCACATCACTTGATTTGATTAATACTCTTCGGCTTCTCTCGCACTTTGCGATTGCTATCAACGTAATTTATACTTACTGCGGCTTCACATATATAGATATACGTACTATTCGTTCATTAGAAGCAGAAGCGTGCGCTCGGCATATTTAATTAAATAAATGAAGACGTTAATTATAAAATTTACGATACATAGTTCCGATGTCAAAACGTAAGCTTGTTTGCTTTATATCAATTTAATGCAGATGATGATTTAATAAATGTTTATCGCATAAAATGAATAAAAGCATTATATACATTTCTGTAAAATGATCACTTTTGCAAATAGCTAATTGAAAAGCCCACTTAATAAACTTGATGTTATTCAGTTTAATAGAGAAATTATCATATATGTAAAATATGTTTCATGTTGATCTATTTGCCATAAACTTTGAATAACCTCCTTTAAAACATGGAAATATTAAATACACGATAGAGGAAAATATAATGGCGAACATTAAGGTTTTTTAACAGATTCACAACAGAAAGTGTAATAACTGAGTGGCAACAACATACAAGAAAAGTGAGAAATAATATGTTAGTTAATGGATATTAATTCATAACCATAATGGATTAATGAAAATTAAAAAAAATATTTTCTTTTTCTAAATTTATAATTAAACAGACCTTTTGAGTTATTTGGAATGTTTAATTATAAGTATACATAAGGAGACTATTTATCACTCTTCATAACTATTTTAAAATCTAAACAAAATATATACTATTCCATGCCAAGCTCTTGTAGATTAGTTTTCGCTCCGGTTAATGTTGCATATGAGGAGCAAGCTCATACTTCTTTAATAACATGAAAAATACTTAAAAAATATTATACAACATACCCGACTCCGGGAGAAAGATAATGTCTAAATGTATCATTGGCAGTAAGTTTGATAGCTTTCTCGGGTGTAATCAATAATATATTTACAGCGGATCCTTTATACATTCCAAAATACCCTTCCGCTTTATAAGTCTTTTTAAAACAATCGAACCTGAAAGAAAAATAATTATTTACATACGGTTATGATAAATTTTCTAATTTTAGATACATGCAATACGAAGTATGATAAATAAATAGATTATATAAATTAATATTGCAAAGCCGTTTTGTCTTTTTCTTACAATTAATTGGCACATTTTTGTTTTTAGCTCCTAATGTACTAATATAATAAAATATATAATAGCTATTATGTAATAATATAGTAGCTAGATATTTAATAGCTAGTAATTTTTAAATAAAAATACTTGCATTGAATTATACATCCGTTCTCCATTCGGGCCGATAACTTGATTCTGTAATCTCGTTTTAACCAAATCGAGCGGGAACACTACGGAAACTCCAATAATTCCAGCAATTCCACCATTTATGATTTTTGGTATAAGCCTGTAAAATAAAAACAAACTCTTAATATATGAAAAAGATATATTTTGCTATATTAAATTACCATGTTTATAAAAAGGAAATGCAGGAATTCACGTAATCTTATTACTTTTAATAATTTTATTATAAAATTCAAAATGAGACAATAATGAGCAATTTAACATATTCCGGTATATATTCAAATATATTTTTCGTGTATAATCATTTTATAAAATATTTGTAGTTCTACGAAAGAGAGAGAGGGAGGGGAAAGTTTTAAATGTATAAGAATACGTACTTGAATTGTTCCGCGGATTTCAAAGTTGGACTATTTTGTGCCATTATTACTACGTATCAGGGTCCCGCACCTATAAAAAAAAATATAAAATTCACGAGAAAAAGCATTATTTTTGTTCCACACAATCAATATAAGCAAAAACTTTTCAGATTTCTTGTAAAAAATATTCCAAAATATTCTCTCTAAAAGATATATCTTATGAAATTGAGAATAATTTGTGCCAGTACAACGGTACAAAACCATTTAAATCGCAAGTGCTAATCGTGATACTGCTAGAACACGCTAAACAGTAGTCAAAACATTGTGCCAAAACTTGAAGGCCGTTTCATATAACACTTTATATATGCACTTTACGGCGCATCTTGTCAATCAAATCGTACTTTTTGGGAAAAAATTGATGTGGCATGTTCAATACACTGTATCATCAATTTTTATTGATAGAAAAGTACATAATGCAATTGACGTTATACGAAAATAAAAATTTAAGAATATTTTATACGTAAAATTTTTTGACATTATTTTTACGGATTTTACACATCTCATCTGCGGTAACATAAAACTAGATATTTTCTATATAATCTTGGCATGAGAGCCACATATAGTGTAATTGTGATCAATACATGTATTTATATCTATATTTTTCCAGCTAATCCACAAAAACTGCTCCACTTTACCTTATAATAATAAATGAAAATCAACATTTTAATTTTAATTTTAATTTCTTTATTATCGGGATACTAAAAGATTTTAGTGTGACAAGAGATAAATTCTGTAGATATTTTTGATCGAAAAATTACAAATTCTAAATTGGTCAAAGGATTTATCGATAAAAAGAGATGTTGAATGAAACACAATTCTTTATTAAAGTATAAAAGAATCGATCGTTCATTGTGCAAAGACAGGTGAAAAATTCTTTTGAAATTTTTCCCATACAATCATCTAACATGTGACGGTTTCGAATCCATCTATTCAATTATGTGTATTTTGACGCATTCGTATCACCTTGGGAAATCATTTCTCTCAAGGAGAGGGAATTTTCCGTGATGTCAATTGATTCGATTGCATGTGCGACGAGTTCAGTTGTTACGTTACAACGGGCATTGACATCCTATAATAGCGTTATAAATGTGACGTTTGTTGAGCGACAGATAAATCGCCAATCTCCCGACCGAATCGTACAAATTGATTTTGCTTTATCTATATTTCTCCCAATCTATTGCATAATGTTCCGTAGTCACGAATGAGATCTAGTCGATATATATTATATTAGATTTCAATTTCCTTTTTTTATCAAGATTATTAGCAAATGGCTATCTATCCCAGTAGATAGTAGATTGCTGTAATGCAAATAAAAATGAATAATCCTTAAATATATGTATAAGTAGTAATTTTTTTCATTGCACACTAACTGAAATGTTACGAAATAATTGTCACAAAGTGGTTTTAAAGATAAAATCAACGCGACTTGGTATTAAAAATTTAAGAATAAGCTGAAATTATCTTTATGGAAGCAGTCATATCTATTTGAATAATTACTGCATAACTCAACTATGACCTATTGCAGTGATGTAGTATTATCAGCGTACACTTTTGATTATTGTGGAAATTTCATGATTCAATAAATATTTATTTATTAAATATGAATAATCGTGAAAAATAAACATTTATACTAATTTGCAACGAATTCGTACATGTAATCGATAGCGATGAGATTTTCTTCGCCAATTTTTATTTCACTGGATATATTATAAATAAATTATATTAAAATATGTTAATAGATTGATTCGAAGCTCTCGGAGGGTTTTTATATAATTAACTAAAAAAATTCTGTCTTTATATTAAAGATACACGTAAAAAATGTATTAGATTCCCATCCACATTTCCATTTATTTTACAAATAATGTGACTAAATTAAATGTGATAATGGTGTTGATTTTCCAACACTAAAATTATTTGGAATAAATAATTTTTACAGTTTATACTATGTATAAGATCCCAGACAGCACAAGACATTTCCATTTATTTCACAAATAATGTGACTAAATTAAATGTGATAATGGTGTTGATTTTCCAACACTAAAATTATTTGGAATAAATAATTTTTACAGTTTATACTATGTATAAGATACCACATACTGTGCTCTTAACTATGAACTGCGATCAGCTGATTTAATAACGTGTCGTTTATCGTGACAGGAAGAGCACGTTCCCGCGCGGGCAACAAAATTTCTGCCGAAAATCGCGAATAGAATCGCGCATCGCAAAATGAAAATAACTCGCACGCGACATGATACTAATTTATGTGTGCAACCTTAGTATTATGTCAACTCTATTATTATTCTGTTAATAAAAGGCGGAAGTACGTTTGCAAAAATCGAATTCTTGCGGTTATTCGGCACAATAAATGCGGAAGAAAAAGAAACGAGACACGCGTTCATACGGAATTATTAGGATGAATAATGCGATGTATAACTTGACATGATAGGTCCGCACTTACAGAGTGTCAGGGAAATCTGATAATATACTGGGCGGTCGTCTCGCAACGTCGATGTCCCACGATATGTCTCAGGTTCCTGACGAGATGTTGGTGAAAAAACTCAATCAACTATTAACTACTGAAATATACTTCTATAACGCCGGCCGATTCTGTCAGCAGCATCAGCTGGTGGTCTATCAATAGCGTTTTTGACAGAAGCTGCGAATATCAGGACTATCATCTATACGTTACGAAATACGCAGACGCCGCACATGTACTCGCAGTATTGCCATCTACGGAAATCTGAAAGTTCCTTTTCTCAATTTTTTAGTTCTACACCAAATTTCTCTATAGCAGAGAGAAACCTGAGAGGGGTCACGTCGCCGTTTTTCATAAGACATTTTTTCTAGCTGGTACAGTGGCGCTAACTGAATCCATTTTAGAGCCGGGGGAACTTCATGGCCAGATCCACTTTTTGATGCCATGGTAAAACGACCGATTGGTGCATGTCCATGCTAAACACATTGTGGATCAAAAATGCGAAGAAATATTATGGATTTATTGATGTTTTATTAGCTGCGCGTGATGTTTTGCTATTCTAGTATATATTATGAGCAGTGATAATAAGTTATTATTAAAGTATTTTTATGTATATGCGCATGTGACATATAAAATAAATTTTCTTAAATAAATTTTTTTAAATTAGTTTTCTTAATAATATTTTTCCTAATTTTTAAATATATAACGTGTAGAAGATATTTACAATTAATTGCTTTTACATTTTTCTTATTCTCGAAACAAAATTATCAAGCATTTTAAGTAATATCAAATTATGTTTTTAACTTATATAGCTTTTTATAATTATTTAGTTTATTATTAATTATATTATTCAACTAATTTTTAATTTATAAATTTAGTTGTATACACTAATGCGCACCGATGCACATTAAAAGCGATTATATACA
>NW_021849726.1:19525-37314 GCF_003651465.1 Formica exsecta | reverse complement strand
ACGTGACGCTAGTGTACGACCTAGAAAAAGCGTTACACGAAAAATTGCAGCGTGGCGACTCTCATTCTTCTCTCTGCTAGAATTATACTCTCTCTCTCTCGGCTTTTTTCTAAACAAAGGTTAGGTAGGTTGCGCGATTTCCATTGGGCGCATTCAGGAGACAACCGTTGAGCATCGTCTTGTCAACACTCGACGTTGATTTGTTGGTTCTAGAAGTAAGAACTAATCACGTTCGATTGCTACTCAACAGTTATGTCTCCTGAACGCACCCATTACTATATTTGACAGCCAATCATGTGATAATGTGTAATACACTGTGTCGTCTGTGTACCTTGCTGGAAAACGCCCATTATAATTCAGTATCGCAACAACGTAATATCGAATACGGTCAAATGAAATAGATTCATTTCCGCTTCTTAAACTTATACAATCGATATTAATTGAATACTTATTCAAATGAATTTAATTATTATCAAGCTACACTTATTAACATTTATTAAAAAAAAGTTTTTGTCAGTCTTTGTGTCGCTCTACAGCGTAGGTTAGGACTGATGATCTAATATTGAACAAGAAATTTTGTTGCTGTGGAATTTAAAAATTATAAAACAGCTTTAGGAAAAAAAAATCGATGATGAGATGTGTAAGATTTCAAAGCGATAAAAGACCGCATTGGAATGCGAGAGAAGGTAATTTTGTAACCATTTCCTTTTGATTATATTAATCTCTAGTTATATTGTTAATATATATCAATGTGTATATGATTCATATAGTTGCAGAAAACGTGACGACGAATGAGAAAGTAGATAAGAATAATGACAACTCTTCTGAAAAATATGATGGATGTGCAATTTCCAATCATAGCACACCAGTTACAAGTAGACAAAATACGAACAATGTTGAAGAATTACAAGAGCCTGATCATTATCAAAGTCCAATTTTGCTTCCATGTACGCAAGAGGGTGGTAATGAGGTTGCGTGGGATTGGCATAGTTCTCTTAGGAAAACTCCTGAAAGTAGAAATAAAGAACAAAATGTCCATTGTGAGACGCCTAAAGGAACTAAGCTGTTGCACAAAAAAAGGAACTCGGATTCACCTTTGTTGTACAAGCCACTTAAAAGAAAGACCATTAATATGGAAAATATAGAAAACATTGGACAATTTGCAGCTGAGTTACAAGCATTAACCAAACAGATGAGTGTTATAAAACACAATGACCATGATCATTTAAATAATCAAGCCGAGAAAGAAGTGCCGATCTTAGAAGATACAAACTACAAAGAAGAAATGTCAACAAATGAAGATAACAAGCAGAAATCCATTGAAGAAGTCAATGACCATAACAATTTTATTAAGACAGAAAATTATGGTGATTTATTCGATGATTCGATAGATTATGATATGATTAGATGCACTCAAGAGATAGAAGAGAAATTAAATTCGATCGTGGACAAAGATAATTCTACACATTCAGAGCCAAGTGTCAAGAAAGAAGAATTGTCTCAAGCATCTCATACAAATAATGCATCCAATAAAAATACTATACAGTCTACTTCTAATGAAAATTTTAGAGAATTGTCAACTGAAAATAGCTTTCACAGAAGTACAAATAATAATAACACATTAAAGACATACTCAAAATTATCGTTGAAAAAGGATTCAGATTCTAGTATACATATTGCAAAACAGACAGATAAAAACTTGTATAAATCGTGTCTGAGCAACAACAATATGATACATTCCAATATCAGAGACCCATGTGACGACAAGAAATTATTAAAAAATAAAGTTACAAAATCATTTGATTTTCCTGATGACTCTTTTGATGATTGTTTAGCAGCCTGTATCGAGGAGGAAAAATTATTACCAGCAATGTTCGATTCTTTGGTTGATAGAAACGATACTATGAAATCTGAAGCTAGTTATGGACGTTTGACTCATGCGCCATTAAAATTGGAAGCCAACTCTTTTAAGTTTACATTGAAGGATGAAACGTCTAGCGCTAACTTGTCAGCAGATAAAAAGTTTTTTAAGAGCAAAAGTTTATCTGATCAATACATTAGTCAGAACACGATTACGAACACTAAAAATAAAGCAAACCCGATGAGACCCACATTACACCTGAACCCGACCAAAAGCTCGACGATAACGTATACAAGTGTCATGCGTGCCTCCGTAAGTACAAATCCGATTGTTACTAATGGCTGTAAAGTCGAGAATAGTGCAATTTCGTTAATGCGCGGCGCGGATCGAACGCATGGGTCCTATGATGTTAACAGGTGCACAGTAAAAGAAGATGGTGATCGTTTCGTTAGGCACCATTCCACTGGTAATATGAAAAACGATACGAAAGAAAGACTGTCAAAGACTGGTTCGCAGCCGGCTCAGTGTACTCCAGAAGAGATCGAAAGGAAGAGATTGCAGGCTTTAATGAGGCTCCAAGCGAAAAGAAAGCGGTACGCTGAAATGAAGATTACAAATAACATTAATAGGTGAAGAATAAGTGCCTTATCTTCTATTACCTACTTGTTATTTGAAAGTGATATTTTATACTTTCTTAACTACATATAATCCTGTATATTGTTTCGTCGACGAAACTATTCTCATCCTGTGATCGTCATTGTTATCATTATCGTCATATTCATCATAATCATCATTGTTATATTGTATAAAATATTTTTAAAAAGAAGTTGCACAAATATATTTATGATTATAACAATATAATTTATAATAATTGTATAAAATATACATTTGAGCTATACATATATACCTATATACTTGAAAAATTTCAAGGATATAATACATGTTTCTTCTCGAAAAACGTCTAAATTTTGTTCCTTAATGATTGCGCGATCGCGGTAGCAGTTTTTTTAGCGTCATTAATAGTTAGATCGAAAATTATGTTTTATATTATATTTTTAAATAGTTTATCTAAATTGTACAATTATAATTTAGATTATATAAATACAGATATGAATAAAAACAAAGTATTTTTTTTCCGAATAAAGAAAGAAAAGAATAAGTTTTTTTTATAACTTTAATTATTTTTTATGATAGAATGTTGAGTTTTTTATTTTGGCTACATGTATGATTTTGCTAACTTATAACCGATAATGGATCATTCTTTAAACATATAATCTGATATATCGAAACTGCGATATAAACGAATTATTTTAGAATTTTATGAAAATTTATTATAATTAAATTTTACGGTGTCACGGTGTGTGTGTGTGTGCGTGCGCGCGCGCGCGCGTGTGTGTGTGTGTGTGTATGTGTGATAGACGTATCGAACCAAAACTATATACTTACATTATGAAGTAAAAGTAAAAAATATACAATATAACATAGTTTTCAACGGAAAATATTTTATTTTTGAACACAAGAAAAAGAGTAATCATTTCCCATAATTTTTTAACGTAGAATACGAATAATTTTTAATTGTGTTTATTTAAAATTAAGAGTTTTTTAGATCGTTAAATATGAATCTGATATCAAAATTGACTAAATGTATACATTAGTTTTTGCAAAAAATCGAACATTTTAAATTTGACATCTGCCATATTAATTCCGCCATTTTTAATTTATTAATTGTGAAATCAAATTCGTATCCAGCGAATATTTTAATAAATTCTTAAGTTTGAATAAACCTGATTGAAAATTATTTGATAAATCCTGAATGATGAAATTTGCGACTTTTCCGCAATAGACTCTATATATATTTAACATTAAATATCTTATTAATCACAACTGACATAACATATATGTATATTCCTATTGAAGAGGTTGAAAGTTCTAATAATATACTTTGATTGGAACAAAACTTTTGCAATACGTTACATAGATATTGCCGTAGCTATAACAAGTTAAAATAGCCCATTTTCGCAACTTTAAGCAAGAATTTCGAAAATTATGATGTAGCAATTTAAAAGGAATCGTATTCAGCATTAAAAAGACTACGAGAAATGGTTATTTTCTTCCTTGCGTTTTTTTTTGTTGAATTATGTAATTGATCCTATATACATAATACATATGTATAGACATATACTCCGATAGCACAGAGATTGTGTGTCTGTGTGTGTGTGTGTGTTGAAATGTGTGCCATTTTATTGGTAATACATATAGTGTTTAGCTTTTTTATGCTTAACCATTCTCTTTTATGTTTGCGAGGCTCGATTATTAGATTCATTTATGAGAATTTTTACAATATGTCTATATATATATATATATATAGGCAAAAAGTAATTACGTTGGTGCTATATATATATATATATATATATATATTAAGTTTTATATTTTCTTCTCTTATTATCTATTTTATTTTCTCTCTGATTGTGAGAGATAAGTTTTTCACTTCATCCGGATATATATGTTTTGTATATTATTAATTTTAACAAGTGACATATCCAGATGTATAATATATATACTGTACTATAATATATATATTGTAATCTCTCTTGTAGCTAATTTGTCATTTTTATTAAAACTTTTTCAGGATGTGTTTACTAAATAACACATAGGATGTAATATTTATATACGCGAGGAGAAATACAATTATTTAGGAAACTCGTGGAAAGATAAAAGCTTTGTAATATAACTTTTTCAAATCTCTAAAATTTTATAATATATGTAAATATATACATAAGAACAAAAAATAAAATTTTGTGTAATATATATGTATATATAATATATAAAATTATATTTTTTAAACGTAACACTGTGTATTCAACCTTTTCACAAGATGTTAGTTTTCCAAAGTTATAGATAAAATAGCGCGTTTTTGAAAAATTAAAGAAAAATCTATATAGCCGCTATTTATCGTTGATTATCGTTCAAATGGATCGTTGTCCAGCTTTTCTCGTAAAACACCAAGTTGTCAGGCCGATATATATATATTATATTATACACTTAGGCGATTATCCTTGAGATTCGCGCATGCGCTACTGTCAAATTTGTCGTACGCGACGTCACTTTAATCAATATATCGGATGACGTCACACAAAGGGTTTTCACCTGCCCGCTCCGTTGTTCTACGCGACACGGCTACACACTTCGAATCTCTTTTCGTACGCTACTTTTTTTCGACAGTTACATTCTTCATTCTCTCGATCTTTATTCGAATAACGTACGCGTGACAATAATATTCTTATCTACAAAAAAATTTACGAAGAAAGAGAGAAGGCCTTCCTCCTCGTGTGTTCGTGGATATTTCTTTCTCGGGAAAACTTGCGCGCGCGTCTACGCGTTACAAATATCAGTTCTCTTTTTTCTATTTTTTTACGTGTGATATTCGCATTATCTAGATTCTCTGTTCATCATGAGCGGTATGGATTCAATGGCTTCTGTTATACGTCTACTGTCATACTGTCACGCGTTCTTCCCCCTCGTCTTCGGCGAATCTGCCGCGTTGTAGCGTCGAGGAACTACGTTTCCCATCATCGGCGATCGTCGTCGTAGAAAGGGAGCATTTATTTTATTCGAAACCCTTCGTCGATCCGCGTCGTCCGCGCCATCCGTGAGCCAACTGCCACCTCCGCCACCGTCGACGCCGACGCCGACGCCGACGCCTCCACCGCCGCCGCCACCACCGCCACGGAGATCATAGTACTGTCGCGTACCCTCGAGTAACCGAGTAAGTCGAGCGTAGTCCAGTATTCCCGAATCCGCGAATGCGAAGTACGACCTGGACGTATTTCGCCGGCCGCCTCTCGTCACGATGCTACCACTCGCGGTGATCGCGCTCTTCCTCCTCGCCGGCATGACGACCTCCGAAGTCTTTACCAACTCGTTCCTGGTAAGGATGCGGCAGCCAGCGGAGAAGCATGTAGCCGATCATGTAGCACTGAGGAATGGCTTCGTCAATCTAGGATCGGTGAGTGACTACAGTGTCTACTATTTATTCGAGTCCGCTAGAAAAGCGCCGATTTCGATGGCTGTTGGAGAGGAAAAAAAATGAATGACATTATTACTCGATTATAGAGCATACGTTTCATCGAATTTCTAATACGTTTGTTTCTTTTAATTGCATTGTTATTCAATTTTCCATTTTTTTTTTCTTTCAACGCGTCTATAAATTGTTTATTATTTTAAGTACATATTTGTATTACAATTATATATATTGTTTTAATTATATATGTATGTATTATTATTTTAATTATATATTATTTTTAAAGAAATATATCTTTTTATTATTATCGACAAGCTCGGAGTGCCACGCACCGAACGAAATAATCGCGCATCCGAGGCGCGGAGGACCAGGTGAATATAAGAACGCGTAACGATCGGATCGCAGTGACCAGCAACATATTTTATCGAGCTACTTTTCCGCATTCAACGTCACGACAGTTTGACACGTGAACGTTTTCGATTCAGGTAGTGCCGTTTATTCAGAGAAATTGTACTCCCCCATTATATATCTGAACTTTGCCGTCTATTAATAATAGATCTCCATTACACAGACTATTGTGTGAACTAGATTCTTCAATAAATATCCCCTTTACATGCTCGATTTGCAGATATCTATGACAGACGCAAATGTTATAATATTTTCGTCAGCTTTAGTAATGATATCAACAATGTTTTTATTATTTAGGTCTGATTTATTATCGATATATGCAAAAACGACGTAGAGAATAGGACAGATATCTTTTTTGTAACATACCACATTTGTAAAATCTTTGATTTCATCGCGCAGCGCGCCCAATTAACAGATTTGCTCTGTATTTCCAGTTTTTTTTTTAGTGTTATTCGACAGATGTAACCTTTTCGATAGAACGACAGAACCTTTATTGGCATCTCGTGTCAATTGATACAGTTGTACTATTTCACTAGTTTTCCTTGCTTTTTTCTAGAAACCTCAAAAATTAATATTACAATAAATAAATATATACATATATATATATATATCAAAATAAATAAATAGTTTTTCCCAATGAATTTTATAATTTTTATAATTATTCACAGAGAAAGAAAGAGAAAGAAAATAATATGTCAATTATCACTAATATTATTTACGCATATGTATATTGTTTAAAAATAATGCGCATATGTTTCTTAAACTTTCTAATTGTTGATTTTTTAATCGCTAATGCCGTATATTTAGGTTTAGCGAAAATTCTAGAGATATTCGCAGTTGATTAACTTTTAAATACGTAAAGTGTTTTTGTGTGCTCATAATGTTATTTCTCTTCGATAAAATGAATAAATCCGGCAAATGTGTCGCGCGCACTGCAATGCATCTTTAAATATTTAAACAATTTTATTTGCAAAGTTGTTTTGCACGTGTACCTCGCTATTAAAGAATTAAACGTTTCGAAAATTAATCTCTGGCGGTGCGCCACGCGTCAGATTTAGCGCCACGTCTGTCTATGCGTTGACTCACTCCACTGAATGTGAAAACAGCACCGCGATTAAGCTAACAATAAGAAAAAACGAAGAGCGCGAAATATTCTTCTCCGGAATATTTTACTTCGCAAAAGATGAATCGAAACTTGAACGAAATCATTTACGCAGGTTGTGTTCTTTGTTTCGCTTGCGTTCAGCCAACATCTCTGTTTATGAACAGCAGAAACAAGAGAATTTAATTAAATACTAAACTTGAAGAGAATTTAAGCTACACGTAAAGTTTGTCAATAATCAAAAGAGGAATGCAGGCGTTGGTTAAAGGATATTTATCTGATCATTGTTTATATAGAAAGTTGGCAAGTTGCTTCTTTTACAAGTCGTCGAATAGAAAATTTTTTTAATTGGGACTGTCATTTTATGCGACTGAAACTAATCTTCTCAGGTTCCTATGTATATCGCGCAAAATTGTCGGTACATAAATAAAAAAAGATAAAAAGAAAATTGACTAAAATCTTTTATAATATAATTATGGATTGAAAATATTAACAAGGGTAATTTATTAATTGTGCTAATCTAAAAGCTAATCAATACATAAATCAATGGTTAACGCGAGCTGCCACTGGCCAAGTTTGATTAAACTGAGATAGCCTAGTCTTTCGAGACGAGGCGTAAGGCTACTATGAGATCAATACTCGAGAAAATGATGAGATTGGTCTTAAAAATCACAGCACGCAAGAAACTCGAGACAAATATACGGAGTAGAAAGTTATTGATGGTATAATCAAGAAGATGAAAATTTTAAACGATAAAGTATTGCGAAAATATGGGATTATATTTTTTTAAAAGCTTCTCTTTTTTTATTCTTCTCCAAATTAATTTTGGAAATTGATCATATATCATTTTTAAGGACCTAAATAACTTTTTACCATTTTGTGACTTCTAAATCTAACATATTTAAATAGCGGCTATTAAGGTATAACAAAAACATGTAATATTTAAATTGCAAAAAAAAGAGCTATTTGTATAATATAACAAAATCATTTCTGATTCATCGATTTATGGCATATACAGTATCATTAAAAGTTATACAAGTTTATAATGTATTGCTAGATACTTATTGCTAATTTTTCACTTTACAATTTCGATTTTCTCCAAAGCGCAGTTTTGCGTAGACAGATTTTATTTTCTTTTATTCAATTCCTTTTATATGTAGTTTCACTAGTTTTATATAGTTTAACCGCAATAAATTGAATAAGCGAGATACAATTTTGCCAATGTAAAGGAAATTGATATCCCGTAAGCGTTATTTATCGGCGTAGTAACGTAGTTTCTTCCGATTAAAACTGTTTCCTGCCCGTCTCGTACGATTAACTACCATGGGACATGAGGCTAAATTATCGGCGATCGATCGCCTCCATTGCGACGCGATTAATTTTGCCATACATTGGCAGTGACTGATTTTATCTTGGATAACAGGGTAGCAGCTAATGCGATAGATTAAAAGATCTTCCTGTCATTTAACAAGAATTATCGGATCGGTTGTTTTTCTTCGTTTTGCAAATTATATCGCGAACATGACAGTTAATTTTGTAGATGAAAAGAAATAACAAGAAATATGCGTATTCAAATATCTGTGAACCAAAGAACCAGTGAAAAAACCGAGAAAAGCTATTTGAGAAAAAAAGACGCAGGTTTGATCTTTCTTTCTCACTGTTTTTTTTTTCTTACTGTTTTTTTTTTTCAATGTGACAATCATAGTTATCGGGGACGATAAGCCGCAACGAGAATTTACGTAAATGACTCTCATATCAAGAGAATCCTCATTATTCGCAATGAGTCAGAAAATTAATTATTTTATCTCAATAACATTCGGTATTTACCAATGTGGGCGTATCGAGAAAATCGGGATTAACTCTCGAATGGCGTGATAATTGTGCACACAATGCCTGGGTAAATTTTAACCCATAGAGCAATTTTTTTTCCCCGAATAAGATTTTTCTTATTAGATTTTATTTTTATTACACGTAAAACGTATATAAAATACAAACAGCTTTTTTTTTTTTTTAAATGTTGTTTGAATACAATGATTGAAGGAAAAAGAAATATGTTTTAAAGAGAAATCTCTCCCTCTGTTTTTAAAATAAAAAAATAGCTCTTGTTTATCGTAATTCTGTGAAAACGAATATTTGTGAAAATGAAATATTTGTCTCGATTGTATCTCTCTCGTGTGTGCGTGTGTGTAAGCTTTATAAAGTAATTTTGAGATATGGGTCATATGATGACCCGGCGGCAGAGAGTTAAAGATATATCGCTCATCGGTTTTTAGTCTATATATTGATAAAAATTCCGCTTTTTCAGAGATTGCTCCTCTTTCTCGTTTTCACTTTTTTTTTTATATGTGCTTTTCTCCTCTCTATTTTTACAGAGAGATATTCAGTCTACTTTATCTATTCCTTTATTCCGCATTCTATGCTGTCATCATTTTTCTATTATTTTTGAGAATTAATATGCCAGTTATTATTATATTTGCATCGAAACTCGAGAGATAAAATATTTTTATTCTTTTCCGAATTGAGGTAAAATTTCAACATCGCGAAAACAAGACAAAAGAAAGGAAAATAAGATTTCCGTTTCAAACTATGCTCTCTGTTAAAGGTTTTGGGCAGTCAGACGGAGTATCATTTCGTACATAGAGCTTTACCTCATGTACGAAGCAAACGATCTGTGCCACACACGCGAAGATTAAAGGTCGACCCTTTGGTAAGTTGATATCTTCCTCGCGAGATCTATGCGATGATCGTCATTACACGGATTATACAAGGAAAATTATCATTAATTAAAACGTTAATTCAAAAAATTAAGATTCCAGTTCCGCAGTTTTTCATTTTGGACAAAAATGGAACTTGAAAATTTTAATAGGGCAAGAATATATTCATATCTCCTCAAAACCATGCAACTTTTGTCTGAAATATTTTTTGATGTCTCACTTCGTTTCCGAAAAATATGCCCGCGTCACTATAAATGCCTCACCCTGTATAAAAATACTGGTACTTCTAAAGCCCGCTCGTTAAACGAAAGATATATAATTTATGACAAAATCCTAAAAACAAAATTTTATTTAGAATTTTATGCGTAATGTATAATATACAGAAATATTTGAAGAATATATACGCACGTACAAATTATGTGTCAGTGTACGCACATATATATTAGGATATGCGGCCTATTAAAATTATAAATATAGAAAATTCTACCTTTATGAATTTTTATGACGGATTATACATTTTTATTTAAAAAACGAACTTTTAAAAGAGAAAAGAACAGATAGATACGAAAGTCATTAAAAATACAATAATAACTCAGGTGGCCACGGCGATACAGCAGGCTGGTTTCAAGAGAGTGAAAAGGGGCTATAAACCTCTGAGCGTAGACAACCTTATACCATTGTACGAAATTAAGAATCCGACGAATCTCGGAAGCAAAGATCCGACGGATCCCTTCTTCAAACATCAGTGGTATTTGAAAAATGTCGGACAGAATGGCGGTAAACCGAAGCTGGATCTGAATGTCGAGGCTGCGTGGGCTCAGGGTATCACGGGAAAAAATGTGACGACTGCCATCATGGACGATGGTACGTAAACAGGATATTTTTCGGTTTTTTTTTCGGATAAACGAGACCTCTCAGCCGGAGTTATTTCGACGTCAAAACAGCGTTAAATTACACACGCTTGAATGCAAGTTTGCGAACCAGCGGCTGTTTGAATCGATATTGCTGAGGGACGAGTTATGCAACACTCTCTCATTTTACCGAGAAACGAGATATATATTCATCCAACTCGTCTGCGCGTAAAAGCAGTCGACAAAAAATACAATAAGATCGTCGTAACCGAGTTCTTTTAATGATTTGACTTTTCCTTAACAAAAGAACGAATTTGCCAGTTTGCTTTCTTTTTTTGAGGAGCTTTTGTGTTTCGTTGCATTGCGTACGATGCACGTGACAGCGCATAAAGATCTCCTCTTGTCACCGCTACGTAATGCATCCGTAACATATGTACGCACTAACTACAACGTTTTATTGCAGGTGTCGATTATGTGCATCCGGATCTCAAATATAATTATGTAAGTGTTCTTACTCATCCTGGTAATAAGCTGGTATCAAAAAAAAATTGTTATGTTTGTATTTTAAATAAAGTCAAGAGATCAGGGTTTTAAAAAAGTTGTGTTTAAACCAACAGTGAGAGGTCATTTCGATTGATAAAAAATTTGACTCTGATATTATAATTTTGTTTCTAATTTTATTTGACAAAAACGACCAATCTTTTGCACCAATCTAACTAATTGCATATTAATTTAACAATTATTATAACGGTGACGAAAAAAAAATTGAAAAAAAATTTATATGAAAATGCACATTAAAATGCAGAACTAAAATGTCTGTCAGTAGTATTTTTTCTGTTTAAATCTGCAAGTTTAATTCAATATTGATAGCATTTACGTCATAACTAGAGAGAGAGAGAGAGAGAGAGAGAGAGAGAGAGAGAGAAAGAATTTCAAATATTCCTTTCGTAATTTCGCACAGATGCCATTCTCGGCGCAGCTTACATGCAAACATGTTGAGAATTCAAAATCAGAGAACGATAGAACCGCGAGTCGAGCGGACAAAAATTAGTAATTGCTTATGGTATTCGAGAGAAAAAAAAAGTTTGGTTATCCGTCTTTTTGTAGCAGTTGGCGTTTAAATTTATGTAATGAATTTTATGCAAAACTTAATATCAAAGTAATTTTTCATTGCACAGTTTTCATAATTCATATTAATAGAATGAATTTTGTGATTGGGTTGATTCTTAATTTAAACGGTGAGACTACACAATTTTGCGGATTCTAAATAAGCAATTACTTGGTTACAAATTAGCGATCATGAATCATTGATGTCGATGCCCCCGTTCGGTTTCAGAACGCTAAGGCTTCTTACGACTTCAGCAGTAACGATCCTTATCCGTACCCGAGATACACCGACGACTGGTTTAACAGGTAAAACCGTAAAAAAAATTGAATCAGAAAAATTTATCAAACAAAATGGATAATCGAGTCGATGAGTAGGGTTGCCACCCGTACTTTAAAATAAAGTATTGTACGTTATTTTGGACGTACATACTTTATATTTTGTAAAGCAATAAAGTACGCTAAAATACTTTATTTTACGAATACTAAGTTTTCATTAACACGTTCACGGCGGATGTCACCGTGTCACGTATATGTGATTTATTACTATGAGCGCATTCCGTTTCACGCATTGAGCGCATAGATCGCCTGGAAATCTATAGTTCACGTAACATATATTAGAGGAACAAAGCTTCTCTAAATTTAATTAAAAATGAGTTGTTGATATATTTAAATTTACATATCGGTTGTAAAGACGCTGTAGAAATCTCTAAAAAAGACAAACACTTATTAGATATTGCTAAAAGTAATAAAAAATATGTATAGAAAAATAAATAATATAAAAAATATATGTACTTTTTTTTATTTAACGTACTTTTTTTTCGTTCTCAAAGGCGTTACATACGTTATTTGTTTTTAAAAAAGGTGGCAACCCTATCGATGAGTGAAAATTAAACGAATGCAAGGTAAAAATAGAAGAAGCGTTTGTTTAAAAGAAATTTACAAAACCGGAAATGCAGAGAAAAGTTAATTAAATTAGACGAAATTATTTATTCACAAGTAAATAGTAAAAAAAAAATCAAACGTGAAAAAAATTGAAATTAAATTAAACGAGATTATTTGTTTAAAAGTGCACAATAAAAAAAATCGAATATGGAGGAAAGTTAATTGAATTAAAATGTGAAATAGATAAACGATGAGTCGTATGAGAGAAAGTAAAACAATTGCTTTTAATGTAAGGTAGAAACAAAAGCGTTTGTTATAAAAGATAAAACAAAAGCACGTCCTACATTTCGTGAAATTGCATCATCACTCGCGTAATGATCGGAATGTGAGTAAAAATAATTTTTTTTCACGACGTACTTTTATCAAAGCCATGGTACGAGATGCGCCGGGGAGGTTGCGGCTGCGCGCGATAACGAAGTTTGCGGCGTCGGGGTGGCGTACGATTCCAAGATCGCCGGGATCCGGATGCTGGATCAACCCTACATGACCGATTTGATCGAGGCGAACAGTATGGGCCACGAACCCGATCTCATTGATATCTATAGCGCCTCCTGGGGACCCACGGACGACGGGAAAACGGTGGACGGACCGCGAAACGCGACCATGAGAGCCATTGTACGCGGCGTTAATGAGGTACACATTGTCTAATTACTCGTGCATGAAAAGTACATTCGCGCGATGGAATTATTAATACAACTGGTATGTTTAGCAACAAAATTATTATTGAATCAGCGAGGAAAGCTTTATTGTTTTAAGAAGCGGAAAAAGAAATAGAGAAAAAAATGTATTGAAACAGAGGCAATAATTTTAACTTTATTTGCCGATCCATTATTTGCAAGAAGAAAAAACAAACCCATTAAAAATGTCGTAATACCGGTATTCAAAAAATTTAAAAAATTATTTTATTGTTAAATACGTATATATTGAAAAGGATTTTGCCGTTGGGATGATTGTTTCATATCGCGTATACTTATCAGGGCAGGAACGGTCTGGGTAATATTTATGTCTGGGCTTCCGGGGATGGCGGAGAGGAGGATGATTGTAATTGCGATGGATACGCCGCTAGTATGTGGACTATCAGTATCAACAGTGCCATTAATGACGGTCAGAATGCCCACTACGACGAGAGCTGTTCTAGTACCTTAGCTTCTACTTTTAGCAACGGTGCCAAGGATCCTAACACAGGAGTGGTAAGCAGCCTTTTTGGATTAGAGAGAAAATTAGCTACATTTCTTTCTTGGAGCGATTTTGTTCAAGAAGAAACACGTTGCATTTAATGTATTAAATATATTCAAAGAAAAAGATTACTCTCGGACAAAGAAAGACGTTTCATTTAGCGATGTTTTTCTCTTCTACGTAGAATTATCTCTAAAAAAACGGGATGAGTAAATATGTTTTTTATTTACTATATGTTCTTCTCATAGGCTACTACAGATCTGTATGGAAAATGCACGACGGCTCATAGTGGGACGTCCGCCGCTGCACCGGAAGCTGCGGGGGTGTTCGCGCTAGCTCTCGAAGCCAAGTAAGTGTATTCTATTTTCGTTTCAATGTCAGAAACATACGTAAATTTTAAAATGCATAAAAATTTTAAGCGTCATATTGATGCTTATAGAGAGAGTTGGATCAATAAAAAAAATTCTTCCATTACAATTCCATGCGTCAACTTAAGAGCTTTCATTTCTAGCTCGCAATTAACCTGGAGAGATATTCAGCACCTGACCGTCCTAACTTCAAAAAGGAATTCTCTGTTTGACGCGAAGAACAGATTTCATTGGACCATGAACGGCGTTGGGCTCGAGTTCAATCATCTTTTCGGATATGGCGTTTTGGATGCGGGCGCTATGGTGGCGCTGGCTAAAAAGTGGAAGACGGTACCACCGAGATATCACTGCGAAGCTGGATCTATGATGGAAACGCAGTGAGTAGCCGTCTCAGATCAACGATTAATGAGATTGAGAATCTATCGCAATCTGCGATATCAATTTTAATAATTTTTTCATTACAATTCCACGTTGCAGTTATGAGAATTTTCATTTTTAAACTATAATATATATATTTTCATAATATATATAATTTCTATATATATACAATATTTTCTAGACAATCTAGAGAATAGATTTTTCTTAAGAAGTATCTGAATCCGAATCGTCGGTCCATCTTTCTCGAGCTGTTTGATTTTCTAGGCAAGTCACGAGCGACCGATCCATCCTCGTGAAGATTAAGACCGATGCATGTGCCGGAACGGAATACGCTGTCAATTATTTGGAACACGTGCAAGCCGTCATTACCGTAAATGCAACTCGGCGCGGTGATCTCGAACTGTTTCTTACGTCTCCGATGGGTACGAGGTACGCAATAAATTTTTAATCTTTCTCTTCTATCTTTTTCCTAATAAATTTCTCTTTTCCTTTTTTTAATTCAATCGGGCCGACCGATTATAAATAAATAAAAAGATATCCGTAATATTTTCAGATCTATGATCCTAAGTCGTAGAGTGAACGATGACGATCACAGGGACGGATTTACAAAGTGGCCGTTCATGACAACGCATACGTGGGGCGAGTATCCTCAGGGAACTTGGATGCTAGAGGTAAATTTTGCGGGCATGTGATTTGCGCGAAAACAAAGGCTGAACATTGAAATCTTTTAGGTAAGTTTCAACACGCAGAAACCCCAACACGGATGGCTGAAGGAATGGACGTTGATGCTCCACGGTACCAGGGAACCACCATACACGGCATTATCAACTGCGGATCCTCACTCGAAATTAGCGATTGTCAAAAAGGCCCATGAGGAGCGACTGAGCGCAATCTAATGACATTGACGACGGTCCAACGCGATTATCGCCGATTCAGGCGACGAAAATGGGAATATTCCGATCGAAAGATGTTTACGCGAGCGCTCCCCTTTCCGCTTTTCTAATTTCGCGTCGCGCGGCTGAATTAACAAATATATTCCGATCCAGTTGCGCGACGACCGCATCACCCGTGCCAATCTCCATCGTCATTCGTTATTTTACAACAGGCTGTCACCTATTCGTATCGAGATCGTTGAAGAGAAGTAGATTCACTCTTTACTGGAATCGCGTTTGTCTAAGTACGGTGTCAACAATAATTACATATCATGTCGTTTATATCCAAACTTACATTATTAAGAATGTAGATTTCTATATCGAATGTTTTTTTTAAACGCTCCTCTACCGAGAAAAAGATTAACCTATTATCACTCAGCGATCCAGTTGAAAAACAGTTTTGTTTGCATCCTTCTGAAAAATTCTGATAAAATATGCGAGATATATATTCCGCTTACAAAATTAGATACGATTATTTTAATCTCGATGCATCTTTTACGATTTTTCAAACTCTTTGTTCTATCTAATCAGATACTAAGCAGAAAAAATCAGAAAGAAATTAATTTGCGTACATATGTAATGAGCTAAAATCTTTGTTAAGATGTTTTAATTTCGCTATTATTGGATATTTACAATTATACTTATTATTTATCCATTTTTATCCATTTTTATTATTATTATTATTATTATTATTACAAAGTTCAGACAAAAGAAATATGTGAGAAGTATCATTTTGTTAAAATTGTGTCCGCGTTGACAGCTTTCCGAAGAGTTCTCAAGTCGACGATCAAAACTAGATGATTTGGGGGAACAACAAGGAGAAGACCGATGAGGCGGTAAAACTCGAGGCATTAACTTTAACGGGACGTTATCGAATCGACAACGCCTGCGAAAGAATATCCCGGGAACAAGAGTTTCGTGTCGATCATTGTCGTCCTCGCGAACTATGATCTCGAAGGACCGATTATTCGCAAAATGTATACTTTTTAACGGCATCGTAATAATATCTTAAATGCGCCAATGGCAATGTTTTTTTTCCCCTTTTATTTTTTGTATCACCACTTCATCAAAACTCTGCATTCGAAACTCGAATGAATGTTTAGGATAGAGAAATGTCATCTTACGGATTTTTTCCTCTGAATATCACCTGAATGACAAAGATCGCCCCGCTGCCGATGCTTAAGGCTTAAATATCGATGCTTCATAAAGAGTATTCATTTGATTTGACTCTGTCTCTGATGTGTGCTTAAGAGAAAAAGAGAGAGAGAGAGAGAGAGAGAGAGAGAGAGAGAGAGAGAGAATCTAATATCTTGATTTGTTCGCTCATTTAACTTAAAGCGAGCGACGAAGAGAGATACGCGAGGACGTCCGTGACGAACACGAGAACGCGAAATACGGATGCTACAGAATCCGCATGTGTAGATGATGTACTTTAGAAATCGTAGCGGACAGAGAGTTTGAACATTACATTAAATTATATAAATATAAATGCATATATATATATATATATATATAACTAAAATATGCGTATATGTATATGTGTGTATAGGAAGGATATCCCTGTCGCTGGTCGCATTATTAAGCGACAGATTTCTTGAACAATTTTTTGAAACGAAAATTCTAATGCGAAAGAACGTCGAGACTTTCTGAAATTTTTAAGATGACAAACGATTATAAAGTTAAGCGATTACAGTGGCTAAAGTTCGAATTAACTTTAATCGCTTCTCATTCGAGAAGGTATTGTAGCTCTGACATTTTTTTCGTACATCTTCGTTTCTCCAAATTATCTAAGGATTCCGCCGAGTTAATGTATATGTTATATACAGAGCGAGACACTTAATCTTTATGATGTAGATTATTTCTCCGTTCAAGACATTTTTCGATGATTGCGGGTGTAATAGAAATAATCCAAGTCATAAAAGTTAAAAT
>NW_021849726.1:2391-19113 GCF_003651465.1 Formica exsecta | reverse complement strand
TCCGATGAGGCGGTAAAACTCGAGGCATTAACTTTAACGGGACGTTATCGAATCGACAACGCCTGCGAAAGAATATCCCGGGAACAAGAGTTTCGTGTCGATCATTGTCGTCCTCGCGAACTATGATCTCGAAGGACCGATTATTCGCAAAATGTATACTTTTTCGTAATAATGTAATAATATCTTAAATGCGCCAATGGCAATGTTTTTTTTCCCCTTTTATTTTTTGTATCACCACTTCATCAAAACTCTGCATTCGAAACTCGAATGAATGTTTAGGATAGAGAAATGTCATCTTACGGATTTTTTCCTCTGAATATCACCTGAATGACAAAGATCGCCCCGCTGCCGATGCTTAAGGCTTAAATATCGATGCTTCATAAAGAGTATTCATTTGATTTGACTCTGTCTCTGATGTGTGCTTAAGAGAAAAAGAGAGAGAGAGAGAGAGAGAGAGAGAGAGAGAGAGAGAGAGAATCTAATATCTTGATTTGTTCGCTCATTTAACTTAAAGCGAGCGACGAAGAGAGATACGCGAGGACGTCCGTGACGAACACGAGAACGCGAAATACGGATGCTACAGAATCCGCATGTGTAGATGATGTACTTTAGAAATCGTAGCGGACAGAGAGTTTGAACATTACATTAAATTATATAAATATAAATGCATATATATATATATATATATATAACTAAAATATGCGTATATGTATATGTGTGTATAGGAAGGATATCCCTGTCGCTGGTCGCATTATTAAGCGACAGATTTCTTGAACAATTTTTTGAAACGAAAATTCTAATGCGAAAGAACGTCGAGACTTTCTGAAATTTTTAAGATGACAAACGATTATAAAGTTAAGCGATTACAGTGGCTAAAGTTCGAATTAACTTTAATCGCTTCTCATTCGAGAAGGTATTGTAGCTCTGACATTTTTTTCGTACATCTTCGTTTCTCCAAATTATCTAAGGATTCCGCCGAGTTAATGTATATGTTATATACAGAGCGAGACACTTAATCTTTATGATGTAGATTATTTCTCCGTTCAAGACATTTTTCGATGATTGCGGGTGCAATAGAAATAATCCAAGTCATAAAAGTTAAAATAAATTAATAACCGAGTCATAAAGTCAAACGCCCTACGCTCTGTATATTTTATATATATCTCATTACATATATATACATATATCTTACAGTTGAAAAATGGATTTAATCGACTTTATTGTGTATGCGTTATAGGTGGATGAATAAAATCTGTATTTTTTGGCTGGCATCGTTTTTATCTAGTGTACCTTCAATATATCATTTATTACCACATCCGTCCCTTTTCTATCTGATCTCATCGTTCCCATCACCAGGACATATAACACTGCGAGAATCACCGTAGAATCTGTTACAAGCGCAAATATTCCAGCAATACATACATTAAAAAAAAATTGTTCGTCAAAAAATTTTTAAAGCAATATATTTATTGATGTACATTTATTGATATGCAACAAAGATATATTAAATCTCGCATCATAAAAAGTTAAAACATTTTATAAGTTTAAACATCAGACGCGCGGAAGAGGATGCACGCGGAAGAGAAAAAACGAGGAGGGAATCGCGAGACGCGACGGAGTAGGAAGGGGTAGAAAAACGGGGTGGTTTTAGAGCGAGAATGTTCGAGGTCCGAGTTCAGTCTGACAGGCCGCGTGTTACTGTCAACTCTCAAAGAACAGAGGACCGTCGCGCCGCGAACGTTGATCAATCAGGGCCGTAGATTTCGCGATAATATATTCGTCGATTATTATTACTTTCGAACAAGCACGTCATGTGCACATCGCGTTTTTATAATTCCTCGCGCTCGATCCAAAGTGAAGTGCAAAGAGACGCGACGAGCGAAATTGTGAATCTCGCTTTTCGGAACGTCCGATCCTCGTTGAAAATTCACGTGAGTATCGTTTACTTAAAAATTGTAGTTGCTGTAAAGAATAAATCTATAGTGAATAAGTTGCAAAATATTTGTCGAATATATAAAGAGAAAATGTATAAAATTATATAATTTCCAAGTAAATTAATCTTCAAGTTCTTAAAAAAAAATCTCAAATTAAATAATTTTATTGGAAATTAAATTGGATTGCGAAAGAAAACAAAATATTCCTTGAAAGAACTTAATAAAAAATTCACTTTTGTCTTAGACTTCTCTTCGACTTGATCGATTCTATCAATAAACGCAACTGCACGCGATCCGCGCTTGATTTGCGTTCAATTTTTCGCATAGATTTTCTTGGCAAAATTTCTCGCGTGAAACAAACTGTTTTCTATTAATTAATATACAAACCAGTTTATCTACAAGTTTGCAACTTTATTATGTAAATTCTGATGTAATCACGATGAAGAATTTTTAAATATTGCAAAATATTTTTTCATTGAGCCAGAACAGAAGTGCTTTTTCTCAAACATTTTCATGTACAACAGAATTTCGCAACAGAATACGCACAAGTAAAAGTTTACCCGAATAAAGATTGTTTTAAAATTATTAGGTATTTTTTTAAGTAGATAACTTTTTTTATAAAAACTAGAAAACGATCTCTCTCAATAAAAATATCGACAAAGGTCTTAATTTATCGTGTCTTTTCAACATTTTTAACCTTGCTTATATATTTTTATGAGATTCGAATTAAATTTTATCTACCAAAGCTTACTTACTCTACTTGAGGTTCATTACTTTCAATTATTAATTAAAATTTGAAAAAATATCTATTCTAGATAAACTAAAGAAATAATCTGTAGCGAAAAACTCCATGTAATCATAATATCCTTATCGAGTGAATATACGAAGTTTGCGAAGAAAAAGACGCGCAACCCCACAATCTTAAGTAAAACTTCTCGCGATAGAATCGAGCGCGCAATTTCTCACGTGGAATCACAAATTGCCGTCAAATTTTATTTCAGCCCGAGCTGCTCACTTGGTGAGAGCCAGTGTCGTGCATTCACGCCGCATCCCCGTGTCGTCGGGGGCTGACGGGGCGAAGAGACTCGAGGGAACGACGATCGGACGACGAGGACGACGACGAATCGACGCTCGGGGTTTAGGGACAGGACGTACGACGGGACCCGGCAAATGTGGCTCTGTGCACGGTGAGCCGGGGTTACGGGGCCCGCGGGGCCCGTGCCGGTGGTGCTGGTGCTGGTGGCGGTGGCGGTGGAGTCGCATCGGCCAAGTTGACGCGGGGGGAGGCGGGCGCGCGGCTGCCCTTGAGCCCTCGCAATTTATGCACTTCCGGGGCCGCCGGCTCACGCGGCCCCGGGGTGCACGGCGCGACCCTGGCTGCCAGCGGCGGCGGTGTTGCGGAGGACGCCGGGCTAGGACCCGACGAGCCGATGGTCAATGTGGAAAGATCGGGGCACCACCAGAGTACATGGATATGCTGCGCGCCTTGTTACTGGCTGAGAAGGAGCAAGGCCGTGCACAAGGCGCTCCTCACCTTCGCCATGCTGCTGGTCACCAGTCTCCTGGTCACCAGCCCGGTGCTCTTCCTCATCACGACCCTGCCGGAGGGAGAGCAGCCGCGTAATTGTGCGCCTTTGGTGGGTTTTTTATTTATCGTTACACCCAATAGATGGAAAATACAATTTTCTTTAAATTCGAAAATTTAAAATTTGTATGCCAAATTCCATTAGAGACGCAGGACATTCGCCATGCTGCTGGTCACCAGTCTCCTGGTCACCAGCCCGGTGCTCTTCCTCATCACGACCCTGCCGGAGGGAGAGCAGCCGCGTAATTGTGCGCCTTTGGTGGGTTTTTTATTTATCGTTACACCAATAGATGGAAAAGGCAATTTTCTTTAAATTCGAAAATTTAAAATTTGTATGCCAAATTCCATTAGAGACGCAGGACATTGGATATCGCGGCCTAATATAATCTCTATGTTACATTGAATACGATACACGAGATAGCTTGCAAATGTGCAGAGCGTATATGACGTGACGCGAATAAGTAATCGTCTTACTTATACGATATGAAACATTAAGTAGCTTGGAAACATTAAGTTCCTTGAGAATTCATGAGTAATTTATATCGATCGTAAGCTTAGTTCGAGATAAAAGGTAGAAAATCGGTATTTAACGACAAACGAGCTGAATTCTTACGATCGACGCTTAATCTAGCGCAATGGATTTAATCAAATTTTACGTTATGATAACAAAGAGAGATAATCTCGAATTAAATAGAAGAAAAAAGAAAAATTTTGAAAAATTAAGATGACAAATTTAAATCATTTTACTCAAGCGCGAGAAATTGCGAAATTATCGCCCAAAACGACAAGTCATGCTTACAATTACTCACAATATACGTCGTAATACATGTCAACGCGAAGCCGTAGTAGTAAGGTTTCGAAACGAATATTCGAAGCTCATCCTCGGTTGAGGTCAGGGTCTTACACATTATCCCGACCTTTAGATTTATATTCTCTTATTTCGTGTGTTTAAACGCTTGATAATAAATTTTACATTTTAAATATGTATAATGGTATATTATATTAATAAATTAAGAATATATTAATATATCCTGCATCTAATAGGAAACAAAAATAATATCAAAGAAATTTTATATATAACTGTTTTTAGAAACGTTGGCGAACGAGACAGGACAAATGGTTGCCGCCTTCGAAAAACTTGGACAATTTTATAACGTTTGTCGAGAGTTCAGGAAGAGACCCGTAAATTTTACACTCGGTAAGTTATTATTTACTATTGATATCTTGATAGATATGCGTGAGGGATCACACGCATGCTTACACTAGACAAAAATAATCAAATGAAGGGATGGATTTGAAAAATCTCCCGAAAAATCATCTCTTTATTTCGATTCTGCTGAAGCGAATGAAAAATTTTGAGCCGCTTTCGAGTATACGCCTAATATTATTATTGTATTTTGGGAAATGTCCCAAACTTATACAGCGATAAGAAAAAAATCTTAATGCATTCTCTGTTTCAGTTTATAACCTTTTAGACGAACTAGGTGGTTATTTATCGCCGAAAAGGGAGATACTGAACGATATCACTCCTCTGATCTCCGCGTTGCTTAAAGTAAACGGCGCGCCTCTCTTCGACTTACACGTCGACGTAGATCTTTACGATCGCACAAAGTCATCCGTATATCTTGATCTTCCTACCAAGCATCAAAGTCACGAGTTTCTTACAGGAGATCAGGTGAATATTATTCGATAGCTTCACTCAAATTTATAGAGTTTATTACTAAAACAGTTAATAAAGTGTTATGTCTCTAATTTTTGCTTTTTTTAAATCGTTAATTCTTAAAAAAAAATATATATAAACAATTTTTTTTAGAGAAACGAAGATGTACAAAGATCGGGTAGAATTCAAAAGATTGTTCGAGGATTCTTGCCAAAAAATATGAGTCTTAAGGAACAATCGTCGGAGACGAATCTGCTGTTGCAATTTTGCTTATCACTAGAAAAGGTGAGGATAAAATGAAAGAAAGTTGTAGCGTGTGTATGAATGAATTAAATAGCGGGCGAACCGCATTCATTGTTCCAGATTTATCCAAAGCACAAAGACTTATACAACTGGGTGGACGTTGATCAGAGAGTATACGTTGCCTATAACGTGTCTTATCTTCAAGAAAACTTTAGTTACGTATGTATATACCGACTTAATAAGTATTTTACATTTTTATCTGCATTAATAATTATGTATACGAATTAATCCTGTATATAATTGAAAGAAAAAAAGTAAAAGTGCAAATTTAATCTCTAAAGTAGAGATGCGATAAATATCTCATTGAAAAGCATAATAGGACACTTGTCAAGTGGCACCTTTACCTACATTACACGCGGATAGTTTACAGTGGTCTTTTCTTGAAATAAAACAATGACTTGATTTATTCTATTCCGGAATATAGATAAGATGGAAATCGTTGCTGAATACAACGTTACGCCCGCGTATCGATCTGCACGATGATAATGACACAAATCACGTATATGCTCCGCCGGCATCTGAGGATCAACAGATCTACGTCTACGTCACGGCCCCACGTTATTTGCGTAACCTCGGCAAGTTATTGAATCGCTCCTCCAAACGGTACGGATCTTTATCGTATCGGTATTTTCTCACGCAAGCATAATACGCACATATTTTAACCAAATTAATTTGTACTAAAATGTCTTGATTAATTATTAATTATTTAACTTGATTAAATCAATTAAATATATTTTAATTAATTTAAACAGAATTTAATTAATTATAAATCCAAATAAATAAATTTTAATTAAATTAAACTGAAATTGATTAATTATAAATTTAATTATATATATTTTGATTAAATTAAAATTAAATTAAATTAAATATAAACTTTCTCATATAGTGGGATTGGCTATTATCAGTTAGTATTGGGGAAAATCGATAACAATACTATCGATTAGTTGAAAAACAAAAGGTTTATATTATACCCCCTCAATATACTTTATATTCTCTATAATTATATCTCGTAAATTATATAATTATATCTCGTATATTATAATACACTCATATTGATTATTTGATTATAATTGTGATAAATTACGAAGGATTATTCATAACGGATTGCTGTTACTCTACGCCGTGGACATGTTGCACGATATTGTGAACGTTAACGCTACTAAAGATTGGGAAGCTGCCTGTTACAGATTGACCAGAAACGTTTTTAGCGAAGCGATTAGTGCGCTCTACGTGCGACAGTACACGCCAAAATATTTGGAGACTTTGATTAACAGGGTAATATTCTTAACTTATCGATTTAACTTTAATCTTTTAATTACTATCTCTCAATGAATTTAAAATGATAAATACGTATACTGCTTATAATGCCTATAAATGTCTATTCTAACAATAAGCGATATTCTTCAAAGTACTATATTTAATAGTTAGACTTAATTTCCTCAATTAATAAATAATTAATTCCCTTTTCTCTTTTTATCATACAACTTTCGTTTTAACGATATCATTCGCAGGTGACTGTACTTTTCAAACGCGTGAAAGAAACGATAGCCGAACGTATATTAGTGAAGTCGTGGTTTGACGATGATACTAGAACACAGGCATTATTAAAACTGAATTCCTTACGGGGTCGATTTCAAGTGTCGCCTGCTTTCTATAACGATACCTTGCTGAATCGCGAGATGGCCGAGGTGAGACGATTTTGAGAAATAATCGTTCAGCTAAAAGAAATATGGTCTATGCGATAGCTTACGATACAAATTTTTCCCATTGTTTCGCACTGGTATCTTTAAACAGAATTGTCCTTTTACAGGTCGTGATCGATTCGGATGATTTTATCGCTACCGTCCTGAGAAGATTTCGTCAAATTCGGAGATCAGAGGAGCCAAGTCCGTTACGAAAAAATGCGATAGAAAGGTAAAGAGAACTCTTGTCTAATTTCTAATCTCTTCCTCTACGAGTTACAAGATCAACCGAATTTGTTAAAGGTTTCAATTTCTTAGTACAAATTATGGATTTAAATTTTCAGATGTCATTATCCTTATTCTGTGCACGCCTATTACGAATCTTCAACAAACACTATCAGTAAGTATTATTATTATACACAAACAAACATATATATATATGGAAAGAACACTTTTTAAAAATTTACTCTAAAAATAATATTAATCATGGAACAATATTTTTAAGTATTTTATATAATTCAATAATTTATTATTAACATTAATTTTTTTAAATATTACAGAATTTATAAATAAACTAATAAGAATTTATTAAGTTTTATTTTTCAAATAGAAAAAGATGCGGAGTAGTAATAAAAATATAAGACATAATTGATAATATTAAAAACAATCTATATTTAGAAAGAAATGTGTGGAAATTTTACCATGTAGCTATCTATAATATTTATATATATACCAAGTCGTCCCAAGATTACTAAGAACATGCAAAATCTATAATGAAATTTAGAATTTAACAAAAAATATTCCCCATGCACACTGTCGATATTGAGCAATTTAAAGTTACTCTGGTTATAAAACATGAAAGGAATTCCATTGGTTATGATGACATCCTGGGCATGGTCATGGGACGGTGGACCGGCTTATGCGGTTCACGCTACGCTAGGATCAGTCATCGCTCATGAGATTCTTCATGCCTTTGATTTTCACCGTCGCAAATCGCCCATAGATCCAGATTTAAATATTGACGAATGGCTTTGGATCAGGCCGGACTCTTGGAAACGATTGGAGACCAGGATAGAGTGTGTCGCGCGACTCTACGCTAAGAATTTCTGGCGTAAGGTTCAGTCTTACGGAAGTGATGTTGCTGTGCAGGTACATTATAAATTTACGTTCGGGGCAAAACACAAAGGTGCCATTCGTGAAAAATAAGTGAAATAGAAATATATTGTTTGAATTTTAATTTTGGATTTACGCAGTTCGATTGGAATATAACGAGAAACGAGATTGTTGCGGATATTGGGGCTCTACAAATCTCTCACAGAACCTGGCACACTTTGACGAACGGGAAAGATCGAAGTCTCCCTGGGCTGGAAGGGCTTCGTCCAACCCAACTTTTCTTTATAAGTGCCGCTCAGGTAACGATCTGTCGCTTTTTCTATTTATTTCTAATATATTCTATATTTTCGGAATAAAGATAATGTTTTCTCTATCGCTCGTGAACTTATTATAAAAATATATATATGAGATATCTTATATTCCTAAAAAATTCTTTCTAAAAAGAATATCCAAAGCTGTATATAGCAACAAATAGAAATTAAAAAAATTAGAGTAGAATTTAAAAAATCATTACTTTTATGTACATATTTTTAGCATCGAGATATACTGCTCTCTTGATATTTTATTTTATTAGCTATATTTCTTTTCTCATTTAAATTCATATATCAAACATTATATATCAACATAAAAATTTAATGTTATATCGACGTTCTGTTTTTAGGTGTACTGCGTTAACACGACTGCCGAGGCCTATGTCTCCTCCGTTAAGTCCGACTATCGCCTACCTCCAGAGAGGTATATGAAGTTTTTTTCGCTTTTCCTGACTTGTTATCAAAATCAAATAATATTGCGAATAAAGTTTAAATAACGATTGGAATTTGTACATTTTCAGAATCAACGGTATAATGATGAATTCTCAAGCGTTCGCGGAAGCGTTTCGCTGTCCACTCGGAACAAAAATGAACCCCGCTAATAAATGCACTATCTGGTGATAATTATACACATATCCGTTGATATGTACCGCCTACACTTTGCTTGTTCCATAATTAGGATGAATCGCGCAGATTATTTCAGAATCGTAATTCACAGCAAAAATTAGTACTGCATAGGGATAGATATCTGTCTCTTTACGGAAGTTAATAAAACTTTATTCATTATAGTCTGCATAATATGAAAAACTTTGGTTGTATATGATATATATGAATCTAATTGTTTTTCTCTCTTAAAGATCTCAGATTCAGATTAGAATTATTATATATAAATAGACAGCTCTTACCTTGTATCTAAAAAATCGCGTTTCATTTTTACTACATTGACTATTGCAAATTAAATTAGTTAATTTAAAAAAAGGGAAGAGTATCTCTTGTGATCTCCTTTATTTTTTTTTATATTTGAAAAATATAGAAATGTATAGATACTCGAATTTTAATAAAAACCGGGAATTAAAAGTGTCTCGTTATTTTAATTCAATTTACACAATAATATTATAATAACAAATAATATATAAATTTACTTTCAAAAAATTCTTTCGAGTAAAGTGTTTATTTTCAGGATAAAAAAAAAACAATTCACACAAAAAAATATAATTTATTTTGTATTGCATAATAATGAATATATGTTTATAAAATGAGACATTAGCAATTAATTTTCGATTGCTGAAAAACCCTATAGAATAAACTTATTTGAAGATAATTGTCGCTTTTTTAAAGCTATATATTAAAAACACACACACACACACACACACATACACACACACGCACACGCACACACACACACACACATATATATAAAACATCTTTTTATTTTTTCTTTAATTTTTATAGAATTCTTATGTAAGAATTATCAAATATAGATACCTAAAAATCACTATCCGCCTGTGAAGTAAACGTCAATAAAGACAAATTAAAACCAATTGTGCATCACATTGAAAGTAGCAATGAATTGCAAAGAATTGTTTAACCATCTATAACGAATTGTAAAGATTTACGTCGACTTATAATAATTTATATAAGACAAAAACACATAACAAATATAGATCGGCAATGTCTAATAATATGAACGCGTTATCAACAAAAATTGGGTTTATAGTATATGTATATGATAAGCAATTACATAATGCAATCAATTATTCATAATTTAATTATGAATAATTAAATGCTAATATTAATTAAATGCTATTATTAAAATATTAATAAAATAATATTGTTATATCGGTGCTCTAAAAATATAAATAGAAGTAACCTATATAATATAATAAAAATCTGTGATACATCTCGAATATTTTCTTAAATTTTTGGTAAGTTCATTTTTTGTTGATAACGCCAGATACCTAACCACTGATATAAGAAAAAAAGTAAATTTACAACATACTCAATATGTACATTTTTAGTATATTCTTCCTGCCTTAGCTTTAGTTACAGAGGAGTAAGTTATATTCGCTTGTAAAATGTTCGTCAATATGTCTTATGTAAACTGTGTTTATACTACTAGATACACCAAACCGAACGTGCTTTAACCGTAATTTCTTTGGTCAAAAAATTGCATATCAATTTTTTTTTATAAGAATTATTCATTTGGTCATCTTTTTTCATAATTCTTTTAATTTTCAAGATATTAGATATTTCAATAACTAAGTTATAAATTAAAGTTCCAATAATTAAGTCCACTTAAAAAAACTGAATAAAAATCAAATTCTGTTACTAATTGATAATTCAGGAATTTAATTTTATTTTGAAAGCTATAATTCACGCAAAATACATGAGAGTGTAGAAATTGATTATTTTAGATCTCAAAAGCAAAGATCGCTATCAAGATACACTAACTAATTTTTTGAATCTTTGAAAGTAAATTAACTATATAAATTTTATTATATATTTTTTAAATTGAAATGGTGTTAAATTAAGATCTTGCCTTAAACGCCTTAAATGACTTAACACGATAGCATGGGATAATATCTTTCCAGACATATAAGTCTATTATGCTGTTTGAGAAATATTTCAGAAATTGTGTAATGTGTATATTATATGCTATTACGGATTACACTGTTTTAAGAGCTATTTGTATCCGGTCACGATTTAAAAAAATTACTTCATGTAGCTAGGTACTTTTAAAGTACACATATAATTTGTAAAGCTTTCGGCTCGAAACGTGTTCTTAAGAGATATGTTTCAATGATATGATATATATGTATATATTTGTTTCGTAGAAAAAAGAAATAGAAGATAATAAAAAAAATAGAAGCGTGGATATGTATGATTTTAGATATACATTTATGCGGTGCTACAAATACGAGTTTTATCGTTTGAAACGAGATATTGAAGTGGTGTTTCTCTCCTTAACAATTCTGATACTTAATTCAATTTGTTTCAAATTTTATAGTTAATTTATTATACAGTTTGTAGACTAACAAATTCTCGTTACATAGAATAATGTAAAATTGTGTAAGAAATAATATTATAATTTTAAATACGATAAAATATTTATGTAGCAATATAAATTCTGGCTTTATTAAAAACTTTTTAATATAATTTCTAAATTCTTTTCAATGTGTGCATAATTTATGCTAGGCGCATTTAGATATTGTATTATTGATAAAATAATATATAAAATAATAAAAAAGCTCACATGAAAAATTGCCGGGATAATTGGAGATTTTTAACAGAATTGATTGTCAATAATATATCGCAATAATTTTAATATAAATTTTTTGTTCAAAAATTTAACTATAGATTTAAAATATATTATAATCAAAAATCAAAACAATAATGATATATTATTTGATATAGAGATATACAAAGAAAAAAATATATAAGATATTATTTCCATAATATATTCCATAGTATGTTTTTATCAGTTTCAAATGTGAAAATGTAAAAAAATGTTTTTTTTTAATATTAATTATTAAATAAAATATATGAAATTATATCAACGACAGTATTATTTTTAATATAATATAATAATTCGAAAATATTATTTTTATTACAATATGTGAAAATGCAGAAAGTATAATATCGATAGCACTAATTATATAAAACGATATATGCAACATACCTGGCAATGATCGTGCGACAATTGTCTTTTTCCCGCACTTTGCCTAGGAAGATCACAGTGCGTGTAATGTACGAGAAGAGTTTTGATTCTGAATACACGGGTTTAATTCTGTACACGTTTTAATGTAACACAGACGAACTGATACTGTACGAAAGACGTTTGTGATGATTTTGTGTCTGTGATTCACTTTTTAACACTAATAATGTGTGAAAAATACGCAACGATTTGAACATATGCATATATAGACACAGCATAGACTATCGAAAAATTTATCGAAATGCAAGCATATTGCGATTCTCAAAGTATCGAAATAATCAGAGCAGCAAACTTCTCGTGATAATTGTTCGAACAATTTTAATATGTATCAAACCACGTGCAGTAAAAAAAATAGAATTCAATTTATTTATATTATTCTTATTAACTGTAAATATTCAAACAAAAAAACCATATAATATTTTTTTATCATTTGAAATAACGGTGTAAGAACACAAACGTAGAAAAACAAATTGTAAAAACATGGAATGTATTTATATACATTAAAGCTTTATTATTGTGTGTTAAAGTTTATTATTGATTAAAGAGCAAATAAATAATAAGAGATCAACGTATATTATAAATGCTATAATTTACACTTTACATTAACAGTGATTATTATAATTACAATATAGCAGAGTACAGTTATGTGCTCCGTTAGTACCTTGTTAAAATGTAGAGAATGTAGTTATTCTTAATAATGTGTGAAGTATCTTTTTTAATTATGTTTAATACTAAATTACTTTATCTAAATTAGACCGCATCAAGCAGTATTGTAATAGTTATAAATAAATTATAAAAAGCGTTGCCGCTACATATGATATGCACAGTATATTTGAAAAAGAGAGAGTATAAAAATATTACGTATTAATTATTATATATTAAACTTACAAAATTGAATACGTACAAATCAAATGAGATAAGGAAGAGTATTCAATGTTAATACTATTTTTATATTATCGATGTTAATACCATTGGAATGTTAATACTGTCATGTTAATATGTCATTTATACTAAGCGATGTTTATTCTTACGACATTTTACGATATATTACGCAAATGCGTTTAAATATTGTCGTAATCAACGTTTCCCGCTTTTGAAGCTTCTATAAATTTTGCAAACTTTTCATAGGAGCATTTGTGTTCCTCGACAAACCACTGACTTTTCATTTCATCCAACCAATCCATCTGATATAGAGCAAACAGTGTGATTAATATATAATTAATTTTTTCAAATGCGAATGTGTGTGAAAAATCCATTAATGTAATTTTGTGCTAGAGGCATATGTTAAATTGTAATTCAAATAGATCTGCTGTTAGAAAAATGAGATTTCTCGTTAACAAATTTATTAATATTATTATTATTATTATTATTATAGACAATTACTTTTGATAATATTAACAAATAATTTTCATGTAAATAAGAAAATTATTTATATTATATGATGTTAAAAATATGAGTTTTGAAAACAGTGTTGCTTGTGAGTTGCTGTGAGCAAATCTTTAAGATCAAACTGTGATAAATGTTTAAACCCAAACTGTTGATAAATATAAAGAATTATATTAGATATTGTATACTTACAAGATTAGGAAATCTCTCCTTGTCAAGACTTGCACGCTGTTTGTAAAGTATAGTCAGAGCCTTTGCACTCTCAAACCAGGGCCACATTAGAATGTCCAACATACCAGGATTATTTCCTAAAACAAACATTTTATAAAATAAGAATTTTAAAAAATGTAAACATTAATATTTTATAAGATACAAATCTCTTATTTATCGGAGTCCAAAAACTAATAGACAAAACATAAATTAATAATTCTGGAAAGAGATGTCTGAAGAAAGAAAACTAAGAAGAGTTATGCAAACCTCCAAAAAAAAGTGTCTTGCGTATACCAAGCTCTTTTTCAAATTCTTGTAAATTATCCATTGCCTCAACTATAATCTCTTCAAATTGTCTCTTATCCTTGTCATGTATGCAATTTGAGAAAGTCTCTATAATCTGTAAGAAAAAAATATTTATTAAAAAACTGGCTGTTTCATTCTACAAAAAAAAATTAGATCAATGTTGTATTTAATACCTTAGAAAAATGATCCAATAGTTCTAAATCACGACTTTTTGTTTCATCGTTGTATAAAGGAGGCGCAGGATATTTTTGATCCAAGTAATTTGCTATTGCAACAGAATCTGTTACTACTGTATCATCTGTGTCTACGTAAGCTGGCACTTTACCCTCTGGATGAATCTAAAACAAAAGTATATTTGTATAAATAGCAAGAAAAAAAAAACTACATTTGTTAGTTAAAAATGACGCTTTACATACTTGGAAATACCAGTCCGGTTTATTCTGCAAGTTAATATTGACAATGTCATGAGGAATCTGTTTTAGAGTGAGTATGAGTCGTATTCTGTGAGCAAAAGGACAATATTTCATACTGTACAAACGTCCTTGATTTTTTATTGCCTCTGGCTTTTTGGAGCCTGAAACAAAATTTAGGAGAGAATTCAATATAATATGTTTGCTATGTGATAAATATTCTTCTCTTTTATTGGCAATGAATGGGATAGCTTTCTGTTCTCACAGCCACAAACAAATTATAAAGCTTTGAGTAAGACCAACTCAAAAAATATACACAAGCTCTGCGTTTCACAGTATATTCAAAGAAAACTGTGTATAGTTTTAGAAAGCTTTGCCTAAAATTCCAATATCTGCGGATATCCATACAATCTTGATCTCTTTATTCTTCAGAGATAACATTTCCAGTTTATCTTTTATATACAAGATATAACAATTCTTTTTTTTGATGAGATCTATCGAAGCTAAAGTCTCCATCATATTGCAAGAATACGTGAAGATGACAAATTTGGTAATATCCCTAACAGCAATGATTTCTATACAATGTAAAATGGCTAGAGCTTTGGCAGTGTATACAAAGGCATACGAAGAGAACCTTAATAACATTTGCAGGAAGGAAGAATAGACTGTGAATCCCACATGTCTTGTTTCCAATTTTGAGGCATCCAAGTAAAATATTTTATGATTCTTCATAAAATATTGTAATAAGAAAAGTCAGCTGAGAAACTGAAGTTTCTTATTTCATCTATGACTGCAGAAAATATAAATTTTGTGTAACAGAGAAATATGAATATTATAATTGAAGGACTAAGTTCTTATACATAATATTTGCAGCTTGTCGATGACCAAATAAAAATTCTTGAAAGAGATTTAAGAATATATTTTGATCTGAACTGCTTAAATCGTTTGACTATACATTCCCACTTTCACAAAGATTATATTCATGGGGATGGATTGTTTAAGAACCAGAGAATACTTAAAGACTGTTTGTTGTATCTTTTCCAATTTCTCCATACCTTATGAATCCTCTCATAAGCAATTTATAGATATTAATGACATTCTCTCGATAGGCTCGATTGCTGCAAAGATTATTTACCATTTGCCTGATGCGGGGAACTGGAGGAACTCATCTATAAATAATCCTTTCGCAAACCCAGGTTGATATTATCGAATTTGAAATTGAAATTCGACGCAAATTCGACGAATTTTTTTTTTTTTTTATTATAGTAAAAAGTGTATATACTGTTAAGGCCGTATTACACTACGGGTTGCGGGCTCGGTTGCGGTCGGGGGTTAGGGTGCGAACTCATGCAGCGGAATAGCGTAAAGCCCGAATCACACTAGCGGCTCGCGGCTGCGATTGCGATTGCGTTTGTGATTGTGATTTGCTACGCTCCAATCATATTTGTAATTGGTGCTTTCTGATTGGCTGAGGCAATCGCAATCGGAGCCGCGAGCCGCTAGTGTGATTCGGGCTTAACGCGGAACGAGAGCATGACCAATCGCGAGCGTTCTGCAGTTTTCGCTACGCTCACGATTGCTCCGCTCTTGTTCCGCATTACGCTTTTCCGCTGCCATGGGTTTTCACCCTTAGGGTTACAGTTGATAGTTGCGGATTGACCAATCAACCGGTAAGCTGCTTTGCTCTGATTGGTCAATCCGTAATCATCAACCGTAACCATATCGACATATAGGCCGGTATTCATAGTCAGTTCTTATATTTAAGATCGTCTTAAGCACAATCTTAAGATGTCCTTAACCAATCACAGAGCCGTATTAGCATCTTAAGACATTACTTAAGACGGTCTTGAAATAAGAACTGACTATGAATACCGGCCTTAACCTTCCTTTATACAGGGTGTTCCGGAACAACCTTCCGTCCGTGAAATGACGTATTCCTGATACAATTCTAAGACGATTTTTCCTTTACCAAAATTTGAATTGAAGCGTAATTTTTGAGTTATAAGCAAAAATAGTTAGCAAATCACGCGTCGAGTACAGAAGGCAGGCAGGAGCGGCACGGCGCGCCGCGAGCGCCCGAAACAGCTGAACGTCTCATTACCACCGC
>NW_021849726.1:0-961 GCF_003651465.1 Formica exsecta | reverse complement strand
CGTGCTGTAATCGTGATAAATCGGTTTCCTATTATGCGTAAGTAAATGTAACTTTTTGTGTCTATTTATATTGTAGAGTTTATTATGTGAATTTTAAGTTAGATTTTATGTAAAGTTAAAAAAAAAACAATTTTTTTTTTAGTTAACAGATTTTCAAAAAAAAGAGGAAACTCGCAAGCAATGGCTAACATTTTGTAAAATCGATGAACACGTTCTTAAGACTGTCACGAAATTGTTTATGTTAATTGATTATGTTCAAATCATTTTCAAGAAAAAGATATTATAAAGAAAGTTAAAGGGTCCTGTGTAAAACCCAATACTGTGCCATCTCTTTGTGGAAAGAAAAGAAAAATATCTCCAGAATCGGATTCTTCTATCAGTGAAATTTATTCTAGCGCAAAAAAAAAATTATTTTGCTATTGACAATATTGATTACAATGCATCAATAAAAGGTAATAATGATTACTGATTTTATACCTGTTTAATTGAAATTAATGAGAATAAATTAATGAATTGACGATTAATGATCTTCTAGATATCAATTGACGATTAATGATTTTCTAGATATCTATGCAATAATTGATAGACAATTTAATCTGCAAAGTATCAAAAATGCTAAGTTGAATTGCCACACATCTGCAAAAGATGATCTTCTATCATCTTGTGGCATCATTGAAAAACCGGATTCAACTACAAGACTTGAAAGATCATCAAAAGAATGAAATGGTGATTTATCTCCACTGAGAAACGAAGATGCTCAATGCTCAAATTTTGAAACACCTATGAAGGCTAAAATATATGAACCTGGTTTTATTGGTGATATTAGAACACCACATCTAGCTACACCTAGAAAGATAAAAAGGCTTTAGAAGTAGCAAAACAAATTATCATACAAGAAAAAAAAAGAAAGAAGGAAAAAAAAAAAACTGCAGTAATGTCGCAATAGATGAGTTGTTCGGAT
>NW_021849725.1:5344-6226 GCF_003651465.1 Formica exsecta | reverse complement strand
TTTAATCTAAACGTTAACATCTAAATAAACATTTCTTATAATTTCTGTAATTAAAAAGCTCTTGAATAAACGAAGAGCTGTACAACTAAAATCTTTTATTTTTCATTAGATCGTTGAATCACAAACAAATTTAGAAATACAGAGTTCACACATCATCTACGTATTTCTCGACTATGTCGGCATGTCGCCTGTACAATCATTCCATCATACGGTTACATCTGTCAGTTGTACGGAAACGTTTCGAGATGCAATCTTCAAGAGACCCCTTCCTACACTTAAGAATGAGAAAGCCGGTCCGTGATTGCGCCTATATCACGAATGGTGCATGTCGTCATAGATAGATATCATTCTGTCGAACATATTCGCATAAATCTTCCACACAAACTCATAAATTCAATCAGTTTTACTGACCTAAACTCTCGTTGCATTTTCAGCAACTATTTGCAAAATTATTGCATTTTGTTTCTAATGAGTTTAGTAATATATAATCATAGCAATACATTTTTTTGACATTATAAATATTCAACAAATAATAATCGATGACCTTCTCATCCGCGGGATAAAATATGTATTTGGTCAGACATTTGGATATACCTCGGATATTATACTTATGTCACTGACCGATTTCGCAATGGTGCTGCCATTTTGCAAATAAGAAAAATGTGTGCCGTTGTCCGTCGACAACTCTGGAATCCAGAAACTGAGAAAACGCAACCGGTAGTCGGTGAGTCGAGTTCCGACTCGATAAAGTGGCCGACAGTGTAACCTGTAGGTCAAGAATCTCAATAAAAATTCTCCGTACAGTTTCTCCTAATTATAAATACTATCAATTAATTTTGATGGCGCAATCTGCCTATGCTTTAAAATAAGCAATCCTCTTTT
>NW_021849725.1:0-1677 GCF_003651465.1 Formica exsecta | reverse complement strand
AAAGTTATTGTAGTTTGTTCCATAGGTTTTGAAATAACCGTCGATAGCCGAAAAAACACTTTTCTATACATTTGAAATTGGTTATTAACTGGTTTATTTCAAAACCTATGGAGCAAACTACAATCATTTTGACCTCATTTGAAAGATAATTTAATTCTGAACGAAAAGTTTCCTATAAACATGGGTCGAAAAATGCTTCCTTAAAGAGTTAGCGCCCAAAACTTTCTGAAATCACGGTTATTTTATACATTTTTACAAATATCAGGGAAAGTATGCGTGTTTTAACAAAAAGTACTAAAACAAATGTTGTAGAGAATCAGAAAAGCACGATCTATATATCAAAATCTTTTTCAACCATTTTTCGTTAGAAAATATTCTATTTCGTTTTTTGATTGTATAAGATTTTATTTATATTATATTTCTATATTTTAATGAAAAATGAAAAGAATTGACAGAAATCTCGTGCCACATAAAAATTGAATGTTATTTATTTCACTGTGTGAAATACAATGATACTCTGGTAGTTAAAGATTGGAAACGGAAATTTAAAACAGAGAAGTCTCGATTCTCTAGGATCACGAAGTCCGTGTCCGATCATACCAGATGCGAGCTGTAATCGCTGGCATTCAAATGCCAGCTCTCTTTGTTTGCAGGTTTCTACATCAAGTATTACACTCCTGCAGATGGTTACCGCTGCACATCTGCAAAAGCACTATTCTTGCGGCTCGCGTCTACACGAACCGCAATAATTAAACAGCGCAGTATGCTCATGAATAGTGTCAGCAGAATCGCTTGGTAGTCGATAGTCATTACCTGTTGTTGTGATTTATCAACAGCTGTGTGAAGAAAACCATGAACTAAAAAGGACATATTGATGACACATCGAACAGAGACATCTTTTTGCATCATCGATCACTTAACACATATATATACTTTGAAAAGATAATAATCTTATAAATGCTTAAACTAAAGACTAAACTAAGAAACGTCTTTGCGTCTCCCGCGTCGTTAATTAAAGAATCGCTATCGTCGATACCAAGTTATGTAAAGATTGTCTTTTAATGCCATAGAAATCTCCCGTAACAAGTATCAATAATATCGAATGACCATGGCCCCTATTCGACTGATCTTATGTCTGAAAAGCGAGCTATTTGGGATGACACGTCGTCAATCAACAACAATGGTCACGCTGACGTTGACGTCGTTGCCAACATGTCTCGAGAGAAGGACGTGCAGTGTGATCTTTGTCATTATAATTCGTAGTACCGCCCATAAAAACAGCCTGGCGTCACGGAATCGCGCAATAATCTCGACGTTCACACCGTGCGAAATTGCCGGAAGGTTCTTACCTTCACTTAACGTGAATCACGCCTGTGGAATTATGCCCATGTATGTTTGTCACATATGGAAGAGACGCAAACTTTACTTTAATGTTAAATTTTATTCTAACAATGTCCAATCAATTTTTATCAAATTTTTTCTCTGATCAAAAATAAATATTGTTACATATAATAAATAACATAAATTGTATTATATTGAGAGTAAATTAAAAAATTATTGTTATAAATAATTGAAAGCGCTATATAAAATAAATGTGATTATTTTTATTTTTTTTTTTTATTAACTGTCACAATATCTTCCAGGATGCATTTAAATATACTTACGTCTTTTTGCGGC
>NW_021849724.1:0-7972 GCF_003651465.1 Formica exsecta | reverse complement strand
TGATATGGTGTAGACTATAGATGCACTTTGCTTAGATTAGAAATGTTTTGAAACGTTTGACTAGCCAATCAGGATAAAGAGAACTTTGAAACGTTTGACTTGCCAATCAGGATAAAGAGAACATAGATTTCTTGGTTTTAATTGGTCAATGAAACTAAAAAGGCAAGGCAAGAATGAATAATTGTTTTTTCACTATTTTAGAAATTTATGGTGTTTAAGATTATGCTCTATTGTTATTTCAAAATGATTTTTCGCCCTTTTCAGTTGCTCATTCTTATACAATAAAAGAAAATTTGTTTGGGATTTTAATTGATCGACATCTTGAATTTTGAAAAATTATTTAGTTAACAAAAGAGATTCTTTTCTTTTCCACAAATTATTCTCAGAATTAGAAAATTATAAAATGTTAGAAAGAAATTAGGCGAAATATTTTGAAAGCAGGTTTTAATAATTCAAGAATGATGTCAGTTTTAAGAGATTAATTTTCGGAATAGTTAATCAAGAGAAACACACAAAAAGTCTGTTTTTTTTTTAACCAAATTACTGCACAGCTTTGTTAAAAATAAAATTTAGTGCATATTCCAAAAAGCAACCAGTAAATATAATACTTTTATTATCCCCTCAAAAGCTTGTATCTTATATTTTAAAGGCAACTGAGAGCAAATGGTTTGTTTACTGTAAAAATTAATGTGATAAAGAAATGATTACGCATTTCGATAGTAATACGCAGTCTCGAAATAACACATGCACTTACTCGACAAATCACCCTCACGCAATATATGCGCTGTGATATTCTCAAGATGATAATAAAAATCAACTCTATACCATTAGCGTCGAGCTCATCGAACTATATCGAATCATAAATGATATCAAATTAACGTCTTCTTTAATATCGCAAAATTCAAGATCTCTCATCTTCAAACAACGCTTTCTGAAATTAATAGAAGGACTTCAATAAACTTTCGATTCGTTACATTTTTTTTTAGTCAATAGAGAAGATGCAAATTGAAATCGGATATATAAAAAGAAATCTATTCAAAAAATAGAAAATTCTATCACTTGTATATTCACCGCTTTTGCACGCTGTGAGTCTGTTACAATCGCTAATTTAATATACATTCAACCTTGGCGATTCTTATTTACGTCATGTGTTATTGATCTAAAATTTATGTCTCAGTAATACTGTTTCAAAAACTTAATTGCGCATTGCGAATAGACATTTAATTAATTTTTTGGCATGTATTTACGTAAAAGTACTCTACAGAATAATTGAATTAAAATTAACATTCGCTGCCGTAAACCATTGCTGTTTTATTTTGTGTTTGCATTTGTCATGTCAACAAATATTAAGTTTTAATAAAATAATTTTTCTTTTTTTTCCTTTTTGTTATATAATATAAACAAATATTAAATTTTCCGTAAATCTTTATCTTATTTTTCTTTTCGCCATTATATTATGCCGAAAATTGGAATCTTAAGTTTTAACAATAGAATTTTTCTCTAATTGTTTTAGCTAATGATTTTCAAACATTTGTAATATTCGCGATAACACAAGTCTGCATAATTTTGCGATCTGTAAAAAGCGAATAGTTTTTTATAGTCTTTTGTGTTCTAACCCAAATCCGCAAGGCAGAATGGCCTATCACATCAGGTTCTTGAGAAAAATGAGATTAAAACACTCTCTGCCCGCTGAAACCTTAGGCGCGCATTGTTTTTAGGTGTAGTCGCATTATATCAAGTAGAATAATTGCCCGATGCAGTCCGACTGCAAAATCATTGCTAATAGTAAAAGTTTTAATAGTAAATTTAATAAATGACAAAATCATATTTTATTATATTTGTAAAAAATTATATTTGTTAAAAATTGTTATCTTTTGGAAATTGTTCAAACAATAATTTTTTTGACAAATGAACAAAGAAACGTTTTTAATATGATTAAGCACGTTTAATCTCGTGTATTAAATCCATGATTAAATTCTTTACTGTTTGTGACGGTTTTGCAATCGGGCTGCATACAGCAATCATTCCACACAGTGCGGCTACACCCAAAAACAAAGCGCGCCTGAAGTTCGATAGTACTTGCGGTAAAACATTTTTAACTATTTTTATATTATAGTACAATTTTCAAGCTTTCATTTGAGCCCTGTCTGAAGTCTCTTACACATCGGGTTTGTAAGCTACACATTTTCAAAAATGGTAAATAACGCGTTTTTGGAGTGCTTTAACACCATTTTTCTCGAAAACCTGACGTGATAGATTATTTTGCCTTGCAAATTTGAAGTCAGTGCGCAAAAAACTATAGGAAACTATTCGTTTTTTCTAGACCGCATAAAAATTATAAAATTTGGCAGATCTGTATAATTATACACATTTGTATAGACATATACATTTACTCTCATGTAATGCATAGCTTTTCTCTTCTACTTGTGAATATAATTATTATTAATCATAAAGTTATTATAATATATACTGTATAATTTAGTAACATTATACGTATTTTTTTATTTTGCTTTAATTTTTATAATAAGAGAATTACAATATAATTTATAATTTCTTAATTAATAAGTCTTTCTTCTTTTTATTTCTCGCCTCGAAAGATTGCATAAGGTTCGGTTAACTTAAAAAACGCTTTTAGCGCAAAATCGGTTATTCTGATCATTTCTTCTGACTTTTATGGCGAGCCTAACTGTATGCGTATGTTTGTTTGATCCGAGTAATATACTTTGAAGAATCTGATTTTAGAAAATGTCTTTGTTATGCCTTTCCATTGACCTATTCTTTTCATCTAGGTATGAACATAATATCAGTAAAACTTTTGTTACCTGAGGCTATAACAAATATTTTATATACACAACTCTTTTGGTCTTTACTTCGTTGTCTAGTCTTTCTCATTTTTTAAATTTCTTTTTTATCTTTGTCTAAGAAACTTTCTAATATTCTATACTTATTAGACATCGTATAAATTTATGTTTATAGAATTTTTTGAAGTAATATTGCAGAATCTGTACGTCTGACAATTTTTACCTGTAAAATAAATTTTTTTAAAATTCTCACATGCACGGAAAATCACGCGTAATATCACCGACGATCGATTAATCTTCGGATCGGTCGTTTCTTGCTTGGCATCAAGAATTCGTGATTAATTCCAAAGTAAAGAAGATTGAAACTTTTATTCAAAGCCGATTTATTTATTAACTACCCGAGTGGAAATTGATCTAGCCAATATTATTTTACAACTGATGGCTGTATCACGCAGGCTAGATATTACCTAACCATTGACTAGCTTAGTATTATTAGCTATAATTTATGAATAATTCTTTGCTATCTAGTACTTTTCTAGCCTCTGCACAGTAAATATTAGAATAGATGACGCTAGAACCTTTTAAAAATTAGCTAGCCATTGTCTAGCCACTATTAATTGAAAATTTGTTAAAATTTGAAAAGTAAAGTTATGTCATTCTTGCATAATTTCTCTAATAACTGTCTAATGATTAGCCATTAAACATTATAAATGGAGTTTGAAAATATCTAATGCTATCTAGTGCTTTTCTAGCCTCTGCACTGTAAATATTGAAATAGATTATGTCATCAGTTATACATGTATAAAGCCAATCGATTATTACCTTATTTCATGCTGTTTTTCTTTTTCAAGAGAAGTAAAATATGGTCGCGATGAATGATTGCAATTGGTATGATCTTACAATCATACCAATTGCAAATTTGACTTTTTCTATTCTTGTTTATGATAAATATTTTTGAAGAAATAACGAACAGAATTGATTGATGATCGTTTATACTGGGTGTAACTAAACAAACGCATATGGACAATTCTATCAAATACAGAACAACAATTCAAATCGAAAAGTCCTGGACCATTTTTTGATCTGAACTTTCTTTTCGTTGTTATATGATGTTAAAGTTAACTAATCAGCGCCTGTCTACAACGGAAAACAGAGAAGGTACGACGAGGGTCGGAGTAGCGAGACGGCTTTCTGCTGTATAGTAGACAGGCGCTGATTAGCTAACTTTAACATCACATAACAACGAAAAGAAAGCTCAGATCAAAAGATGGTTCAGAACTTTTCGATTTGAATTGTTATTCTGTATCTGATAGTGTTGTCCATATGCGTTTGTTTAGTTACACCCTGTATATAAGCGTATCATATTGTATCCAAAATATTAAAATGTACACATCTTGTAATACTTATATTGGTACAATTGTATGTAACTTTTTTTTGCATAAATCAATTCATTTTAATATGATTCTGTCTCAAACATTCATATAGATACATTTTTATACACACAATATTCCATTTCCTCAATTTATAACAAATAAGTTATTCTAAGAAACTGTAACTTGTAAGTAACTTTACAATGAACATTACTCTTTACACACACATACACGTGCATTCGCGCACGTTTACGCGCACACACGCACATGTATGTATATATGTATACATGTGTGTATGATTAATAAAGAAAGAGGAAGATTAGTAAAAGTGGTATAGAGAAATCAAAATGAAATATTCTGAATGGAGATTTGAGATTGAAGAAAATATAGATTTGGATCATCATACAATTATGTTGGATAAAAGGAAAATATTAAGAAAAGAGAAAGAGAGCGAGTCCAAGGATGAAAAAATGTTTCAAGTTTGTTCTGCTTGTACAAAAAGCAATATCGTTTCTCAAATATCAAAAAATTATTTCGAAATAATAATTAATTCTACAAATTGTAACTCGGTTGCCCGAAAAAAGTTTACATTTACTATGCATTAACTATACAATAATCATATTAATTTGTAATGTTAATAACAATTTAATTTCTTCAATTTTACCACGATGATGGTATAAAAATGTTTCTATTAAGGTCATATCCGTAATAAAATAATAAATCATAGATTTCACGATTGTGGAAGTAATGTTCAGAAAGAAAATGTTTTTTTTTTTTTTTAATTATAAAATATAAGATTTATTGTTTGACATCAGAAATACATAATATTATAGACTCTTGATATATTTTGCACTTGCTTCTATTTAAATAATAAAACGATTCTTTTTTCGTCTATTTGTGGTATAGTCTCCTTCGCTTTAAAACATCTAAAATTTTTTATATATTGATATATGAATACATTAAATTACATTATACGATGTGTTATAACTTACCTCTATTGTATTTGTAATATCTCTGTATACAATTTCAATATCTATGTCCTCAAAATAATACATATCTAAACCATATTGGTAAGTGAAAAAGAAATGTACATAAAGATATGTTTTATCAAAAATACTCATCATGACTTCTATTCCCTAAAGAAAAAAATATATAAAGAAAATCTTGGTTACAGACAAAAGATAAAAAGAAGTTCATCGCTTTCACTCATTTATTTAAAATGTATCGAGACTCATTGAAATAACGTGTTATTTATAAGACATAATTGAGTTATATTTTTATTAAATACTTAAAATTAAATATAAATAATTACCATAACCATAATATCATTTGATGAAGTCAGTAGAAATTCATTATCTTGGACCCTCCCTCTGATAATGTTCGATGGATAAAGTAGATTGGAGTCGTCGCTCACATAAAAGTATTCTGCATTATACAAATTGTTTGTATTACTAAAAATAAGAAAAAGATATTAATACATACATATACATATATGTTTAAACATATAGAATAAATGTTCATTATAATTAAAATTCATAATTTTTCTAGCAATTGCAATAGACTGATTATAAATGTTGTGTATAAATTTCAATTGCGCAACATGCTATTTTTAAAAATTATTGAAGAAATTTGACAGAAAATTCTTTTCAATATAAAATAAAAAATAATGGCCTAGCATATTTTAAAAAATTATACAAGTTATCTTTTAGATAAATTGTATCTATTATTTTGCACGTAAAGTCGTTTTATCGTTCCATTCTTGTTAAAGCTCGTGGGTACTCGACGCGGCCATATTGGAATCGTGACATTAGAAACAAGAATGACACACTGAGAATTCTTGCGTGCCATTCTTAAATAAAAGCAATGTTAATCCAAAAAAAAAAGAAGGAGATAAACAGCCACATTTGCGCTTTATGGAAATATGATTGGAATCGAGTTGCACAATATTAAATCATTAATGTAATTTTCGGTGGCTGAAGAGACACAAGTTTAGTGTCGAAACTTTCCACAATTTTTCTCTAACTTTTAATGTCAATTTATTAACAATATATTAAAATTCATTTTCTCAAACCTGCTCGTAGAGGCCATGATTTATGTTATTGTTTATTTAAATAAAAAAATAGTTTGATGAAACAACATTACAGAGATCGCTTTAGCACATTTGCAAAATTGTCCAAAAACTATACTTTTCCCTTGACAAATAATAAACAGCCCTAAAATGAGTGTGATACGAAACATATATGCTTTTAGCATAGTTTTCGGACAATTTTACAAGTGTGTTAAAGTAATCTGTAATAATGTTTGATCAAAATTTCTTTTTATTTAAAAAAGATACGAATTCCTCAGTGTGTCATTTTTGTCTCTGACATCACGATTCCGATATGACCACGGCGAGTACTCAGGAGCCTTAATACAAAGTTATAAAGAATTAATAGATTTTATCAGTAAAATATAATTTATAAAACATAATTTTTTTGAATTTAAATATGTGCATATGTTTATGTGTAAAATAAATAAAACATTTTCGTAAAAGAAATTGTATTGTTTTATATAATAATTTTAAGATGACTTTAATCTCTTATCGAAAGAAAGAGATTTTGATTATTTTTCTGTATATGTATGTATAACGCATGCGTATGTATACGTATGTATGCGCTAACGTTTTGTTAAATATTCGAGGAGGAAATATATTTATGCTACGATCCTTTGTTTCATCAATTTAAAACAAACAAGTAACCAAAAAAATCGTAGAAATGTTCTTATGAAATGTATACATATATATAAATATATATTATATATGTGTTGAAAAAGTATTAGCAATAAACTAAAATTATATTTACTAGTTTGGTTTCCATATGATTGCAGATTTCCATACATTTAATCTCGTTGTCAGAACGCTATGTATGCCGAGTCTTCTAGCTACGATGTGATACGTGACAGTCAATAGATCTATAATCTATATTAAATTATATTAGAAAAGTTATATATTGAACATTTATAAGATATAAAAAATATAGTTATATTTGTGCAGTGCAAAATAAATTATTATTACAATTTAAAATAACTTACAGATTCTAAATCTTTGGCTAGGAGATCTGACATCATTAATTGATATAATTTATGGATCTCTAACCCCGAAAATATATATTCTTCGAGAATACACATAATTTGCCTTGATTCTGTTTCATTCCAGAAATTGTCATAAATATTGTTATCTCTCCAAAAAGAAAATTGCTCTAAAGTCGTAGAGCAAATTGAATGAGCGGGATATTTATTTTTCAGACGAGATAATACTGTCTCCGTTATACTATCTAACCACGTTTTTACAGCCGAAGACACATGTGGCTGAAAATATTGTGCCATGATCGTAAGTTGTTTCTCCAAAAGCGATTTTGTCTTCGGCATATTCTTAAATTTTATTTGCTTATATATATATCGATATTGTTTCAAATAATAAAAAATCAGTTTAAAGTTATATTCACGTGTCAAATTGGAAAACAGTTTGCTGAAAAACTTTGCATATTAATTATATAATTATAATTAATTATATTAATTTATAATATCAATTTAATTTATTAAATTTTTTACCATGATCTTTCTGCAGAAATTCTATTTATCTCATCCCATACAAAATAATACGTCATGGAATTTTCAACAATTGAACGCAGAAGACACTCCAATTTTTCCTTGTCAGTATCATACACCTTATTTTCCGACATCATAAACGCATAATGTTGTAACATTTGGATATAATATAACCCTGCTTTTATTCTTTTTTTGAAATCGGTATGATGAAATATT